>NW_020523275.1:0-57915 GCF_003368295.1 Carassius auratus | reverse complement strand
ATTACCTAAATGACATTGACCTCCTGATTTGACATTGTAAACATTTCTAACCACAAGGTAAATAGCAATGAAGAACAAATGGCACATATTATATTACTTTGTTATCTACTGTAGGTGTTATCAGGTCATGATAACCTGCAAATATAGTTATAATACTCTTTAATATATTTACTAAAATTACCAGTGATAATAAATCATCCTGCAAGACATAAAAGAATGTTATGTTTGTAACACCTTTTTGTACACCCTGGGTTATCTTGTTCTTCATGTTTCACAATGTTCATTCATTACCCTGTGAAGGAAACTTACACTTAATGCCTTCCAGCCTCCAATGTAGGGTTAGCTTCATAATCTAAGGTTGTTAATGCTGACTAATATACAAGTATGAATACATATCTTAGCACAGGTTTAAAGGTGGCCTTTAAATGGGGATAAAGATGATTATGCTGGATTGTGCACAAAATAAAAAATAATCAATTTAATGAATGGACTCAGTAAGTGCACATAATGTAGAACATTGTTTTGAGATATTTTAACACCCACACAGCAAAGGATTTTAACAGATGAAATGATTGCACAGCCAGATCTTGAAAATCCACCTAAATAGGTGCCTTTGCATACTAGTTTAACTATCCATCTGAAAATGTCCTCACAGAAACCTCTTAAACTTGTGAGGATGGTGCTGCTTACTAATAAAAAGAGCAATAAATACTCCCAAAAATGCCTTAATTTAAATGTAAAAATGCCTGTAGGTGTCTGTATATTGACGCATGTTTTTGCTTAAGAAAGTTTTTTTTATTTTTTTTTTTCAAATAATTGCTTTTTTTACTATGATGTGGAAATGGGCTTTCATTCTAATAGGAAGGAATCTAATTTCATGCAGCATGATCGTCTTATTATTAAAATAGTAGTTATTCTACAAAAAAAGGATTAAAGTCAACATGATGTAAAACTTTTCTTCCCTAACTAAACATATTTCTGCGTGAAACGGCCCCTCGAGTGGAAAAAGTTGGGGTGTGTGTGTGTGGGGGGGGGGTGATTGGTTGTTTGATAATTGCTATTTTCACGTGAGTGACAGGTTGCTGGAGGCAAGGAACTGAAACTCATCTAGCTACACAAAGAAAAAAAAACATTACTAGCTATATATATCTGGGGACACTTTTGCTTTGTGGAAAGTCACGCAACACTCATCTAAATATCATACATGCACTGAATGGTGTGATTTTTTACCTCCCATCGACGGTAGGTCAGCAGGAACAGGGACAAGGGTATGGCGGTACCGGACATGGCATGCGTGGAGGGCATACTGTACTCCGAGTTGTAGAACATCTCCACCTTGACCACCGGAGGTGAGGCAGGTCTCGGCCACCGGATCACATCTTTCGTGCACTGGCCGAGATACATGACCAACACCCAGACCACGACCAGCCGGCGGCTCACATACGCGTCTACGTTCCACATGAAGAACGGGAAGAACGAGATATAGAACAGCTCGTTCCCTAGCTCAGTGCCAAGCGTGAACAGGTAGAAAAGAAACTTATTGTCGATTATGAACTCCCGCCCGAGGTCTCCGGTGAGAGAGTTTCTGCGCAACGGCTTCACCGCGGATCCCTGAGCCTCGATCCCGTCTTTATCCAGGACCTGCCCGTTTTCTCCTGCAGCGCCGTTCCCTCTGCCGCTCTCTGGTCTACGGCGGGTGGCATCCCCGCCTCCGTTCTGAACATCCCCGTGGCGAGCGCTTGGTGCCCCGTTACGAAGTCTGTCACGAGGTTCGGTCTCGCGTACCCCACAAATCCGCTGGAAGCGCGCGACGTGCTGAGGATCCTGCAAATAGTCCATGAGCCGCACGAATCCCGCTTTCAACCCGCCTGCCATGTCTAGCGACAAACTGCCTAAGTTGAACCCACCCGGTAAGACCGGGAGAAACTGGACCTAACTTACTGAGAATGAACCGTGCTGTGGGTTATTAAACCATCCCCTCCATTTCTGTCATTATAGCAACAAAACGCCCAATTTAAGACAAATAGACTTATAGCAACGTATGAGGTTATATCTAGACATACGAAGAAAAAATTAACCCCAAAAAATCCAACGTTAGTTGCAGCGGTTTACAACCCGACCTCTACGCCGTATCCGGTTAATGACAGATCTGCGCGACCCGACCACAAGTTAAAATGGGAGAGGCTTAGCAGCCCGGACATTGTCTGTGATTGGTCGGTCTAAGTACCATGTGTCTAAATAATACTATTAATATTTTAACACGTCATTGTTTGATATTAATCCAACTGCTATAAAATATAATTATTTACTTTATACACGTTTAAAATGTTACCCAACCCGCCCCTGAAACATCATAGAGCCAGCATTGTCACGTGGTAGCTGTTACTTTTCACAGCGCTGTGGATTTATTGGTCAATCAACATGAGTTCATTATTAAGAAGGAATGTGTGGCCTGATTTATAATTACATGCTTACGTCGTAATAATCCTTTTATATTTTTAAACCACAAAGCTTTTAGAGTGAAAACGTTTTTATATTTAAACACAGCTCAATGGTTTCTAATGCCACAAAGCAGACCACGCGGTGTCTAGCCTGGTGTTCCGGAATATTTGGTCTGTCTGAGATTTTTTGACACTGGGCGGAGCTTACATGAATATTCATGAGATTTTCTTTTCGGAGTTCAAAAGCGCCACCAAATTTATTAGTGCTCTTTGGATCACAGAAACTGTTTTCGGTAACATCATTTAATGTTAGCTTCGATCTAATTTAAGCTTTTTTTTTATTATTCATTCATTTAGATACATAGATAAAGGTTTCTAGAAAAAAGCCTTAAAAACTTTATCTTTCTGTGAATCTTTAATGACATGTAATTCTCAATTTAATTATTTTAGTTTGTAAAGCCATTTTTATTATTTTTTTCTGATCTTTTTTGTTGTTGTTGTTTGTTTCTGCTTTGTTTTTTGTTGTTATAATTGTCTACCACTTTTATGTTGACAGCTGTATTATTCTGTGTACTATTCTTGATTTTTGAGCATTAATAAATAATAATAAAAAAAAAAATGTATACAGTGTATACCGTCGTCTCCCATCATCACTGTGACTCTGTAGCAGCTGCACATGCTGGAGGAACAATTTTTATCTGCATATATTTATTTACACAGATAAACAGAAAGGACTTAGTGAAACATTCAATATTATATTTTATTTGATTGCCATGAAAATAGACAATTCTCATATGCTCCTTTTAAATCTTTTGGCAAAATAGCACTAAATTCTCTGAGCAAAAGTGTTCTCTTTGAAACAAAAAAAAACTCCATTTCAAAATAAACTGGATATTTGTGTCTATGCTTTGAAATGTCCAAAAGATAGCACTTTGAATTTAGGTTTCAGTAAATTACATTCAGATTTTGAAAAAATTACAATACACATACAAATGCGCATAAACAAACACACAAAATATTAATAACTAGAGTATTATTAACCATACCAAAATATTTTTGTACAACTTTTCCTGTTAGAAAACTTTATGTAACCAAAATATGTGAGACATGTACAGCAATATGAGACAAGAACAGGATCGTCTGAGGTTCTGTAGGAGAAAGAATGGAGGAATTTACACTACATTGAGCATTTATACCTTTTTTTCCCTATAAGTTAAACCATGGTCTGTGGAGTGAATCTAGGACATTGTTATAAGATATTCGGACACCAACATAGCTAGGGTTTTTAGATCCAAAGATTAGAGAGCCAGAAATGTAGAAAATCCCTTTGTGTGTAAAAGGAGGCATTGGTAACTCTGCATACTGGCCAGACAAACTGGACAGACAACCTAAATTTGTAAAAAGAACAAATGAGAGTAAAACACCGTTATAAACTGTAGTGCAGTTGATAGCAATGAACCAAAGAAATCTATGTAGCTGATAATTCATCGCCATAACACTAGATGGCAGAGTTACCATGAGTAACAGTTTCTGCCAAAAGCCTTTAAAAGTCTGTATGCAATGTTAGTAGCAAGTAGCAAATGCAGTAAATTGTTTTTTCACAATGTGAAAGCTGCATGTCACTACACTCCCAGAAAAAAGGTACAAAGCTGCCATTGGGCTGGTACATAGTATCTTAAATGTGCATATTAGTGCTTAAAAAGTACCTTAAAATAACATATTAGTACATTTTGAAAGGGACTGCCTGATAGGTGACAGAAAAGTACCTTTTTTTTCTTTTTCTTTTTTTTTTTTTTTTTTTTTGCAGACTGCGAGACCCTGTTTAAACCAAAAACCAGAGGGCCTTTGAAAGAAATATTATTTTTCAATGCTCATTCGCCCTCATACATTTTCCTTTTTTTTTTTTTTTTTTTGATTTTGTAGGTAAGGAAACGTCTTGGTTGCACTTTATTTTACAGTACATGCACTTACATATACTTAAAGTGTACTTACAGTGTATTTGTCAAAGAAAGTTCTGATAATGCAAGGTAACTACATGGGGTAGGGGTAGGTTTAGGGTTAGTACCTAGTTATTACATAGTTATTGTAATTACCATAGTAAGTACATAGTATGTACATGAGGAACAGGACTGTAAAAATAAAGTGCTTTCAAAAGTCTTTTAAAAAATCATTACTAGTTCGACATCATTAGCCACTTACACAAAAAAAGTCAATTTCACTGCAACAAAGCTTTAATAAAATCACTCTATCCTAAAGAACAGCTGGGACTTTGACACTTAAAATTGTAATTTTCGTCTCTTTTTTTTTTCTTCTAAAAACATAAAATAACAACCACAAGGTGCATGGCTTCTTGTTTGCCTTTTTTATCCCTGAAAACAATGCTTAGGATTATAGCTCACTCAAGCAAATTTATGAAAACAAAATGTCTGTGGTCAAAGTTCATATCAACAGAGTGAGGCAGTGATAACAGGATGATATTTTTTTCCGGTTGGAAAAACACACCCTAATATGGATAACACCTGTCACATCAACAAACCTCAGAGTGCACGCTCACCAGCACAAGCTCAAATGCACACAAACCCGAATCCCCTTCTTCCTTAATGCTGGCTCCTGGAAATCAGTCGTAGACAGTTGGAATAATCCCCTGCATGTGCACGATGACATCTTATACTTTATCATCCAAATGGTAGAGGAGCATTGAAGCTCCATGATCAGGAGGGCATGGTGTGGCAGCTGCCCAGGCCACAGATGCATGAGGCTGGGGAAGATGAATACGGCAGCAGCTTGTACTGCTGGAACTCCTTGAGCACCACCTTCAGTCTCTTCCGCCTCCACTCCGTCTCCTCTTCCTCTTCATATCTCTGTTTCTCTCTCTCCCTCTGGGCTTCGTCCAGGTGGATCTTGCGTAGCAGGTTATTGATGAGCACGGAGCGACGGAGGTAAGCCTCAGGGTCGTCTAGGAAACGCAGCTTCTGCAGAGACATGCGCAGGATGCAGCTGCGCTCCTCACGCAGGATCAGGTGCTGAGGAGAGACAGACAGGTGAGGAGAGACAGACAGGTGAGGAGAGACGGAGAGGTGAGGAGAGACGGACAGGTGAGGAGAGACAGAGACAGAGAGGTGAGGAGAGACAGACAGGTGAGGAGAGACAGTGAGGTGAGGAGAGACGGACAGGTGAGGAGAGACGGAGAGGTGAGGAGAGACAGAGACAGAGAGGTGAGGAGAGACAGAGAGGTGAGGAGAGACAGAAACAGAGAGGTGAGGAGAGACAGTTGGAAGATGTCAAATGTGAAGACAGGAGCAGACGGGATGTTTACATGAAATGGACAACTGCCTAGATAATCTATCTACCTATCTATATATCTATTTGTCTGTCTGTCTATTTATCTATCTATCTATCTATCTGTCTGTCTATCTATCTATCTATCTATCTATCTATCTGTCTGTCTGTCTGTCTGTCTGTCTGTCTGTCTGTCTGTCTGTCTATCTATCTATCTATCTATCTATCTATCTATCTATCTATCTATCTATCTATCTATCTATCTATCTATTTGTCTGTCTGTCTATCTATCTATCTATCTATCTATCTATCTATCTATCTATCTATCTATCTATCTATCTATCTATCTGTCTATTTGTCTGTCTGTCTATCTATCTATCTATCTATCTATCTATCTATCTGTCTATCTATCTATCTGTCTATTTGTCTGTCTGTCTATCTGTCTATCTATCTATCTGTCTGTCTGTCTGTCTGTCTGTATATCTATCTATCTATCTATCTGTCTGTCTGTCTGTCTGTCTGTCTGTCTGTCTAGAAACTTAGAAACTTTTTCTAAACTTTTTTCAAATCTTTCAAACAAGGCTCTGTAAAGCCAATTTAATGTTTAATAATAATTATAATAATAATTCATTACATTTATATAACGCTTTTCTAGGCACTCAAAGCGCTTTACATTGTATAGTGTCCCCATCACTACACTGGGGCACTAGGGCCCACACAGACCACAGTGTGAGCACCCCCTGCTGGCCTCACTAGTACCTCTTCCAGCAGCAACCTAGTTTTCTCAGGTCGTCTACCATCCAGGTACTGACCAGGCTCAGCCCTGCTTAGCTTCAGTGGGAAACTGGTCTTGGACTCCAGGGTGATATGGCTTCCGAGTTTATACATTATCGCAATTAAGCACATTTCAAATGCCACTCACTTTTTGTAAATATCCATGTAGGCTTCCCCGAACATCCTCCTCTTCCGCATATTTGCGCTTAAAGTAGGCGACTTTCGACGTTGTTGACCGTTGAGGGCAGTCTTAGAGGAAAGACCCTGCAGACGAGCACACAGGGATTTTATGAAATCCATGGCTTTGCAAATGGATGTAAATTGGATTTTTACAAATGTAACATCTCTTTTTTTCAATCTCTTACTGTGAAAGATGATTCAACAAACAATTCCATCAGTGTAATAGTGTTTCTAACACTATACCATGGGTAAAGTGGATTAGACTTCAGGTAGTGTTATGTAACAAGGCCTGTGTGTTGTGTGTATTAATTACCTGAAAACTGCTTCACGCAAACACAATCACACACCTCTCTGACAAATCCCCTATTCACCTGAGACGCTTTCCTCTGGCTCACACACATTGCCTAATGGTTTCTAGTCATAGAAAGAAAGAGACAGTATCGTTTACTAAATCTTATTGTTTACTTTCCGATTAAGGTTAGAATTATACTGGTGTGAATGCTTGACAACTAGCCCCGATTACATACAGATATTCGTGTAGTTCTGTCTCAAAAACGCGAATACATATCGGGCAAGAACTGTTGTAGTAAATGTAACGACACCTGCAGGCAGCTGTGACGTGTGTAGTACAACGTCTTAATTCTAAAAGAAACGTGCCGCTTGCTCTGTCTGTCAACACAGCGGCGCGCAGTGCGCGTGGGTGGAAAGATTAGTGTGGGCTGCGTGTGAGTTTGCGCACTTATTCTCTCTCTCGAGAATAAGTCGAGAGAATAAATAGGCTATAAGACAAAAAAGTATTTTTCCTTTGTTAAAATTGGTTAAATTAAAAATACAATACGTTTTGGTGGCTGTATAGGCCTAGTTCAGTTCTAAATGTAAACGTCATTAAATGTAATCATTTTTAAAACATTTTAAGCAGGTCCAATTAACATGTTTGAACTAAAATCGGTTTGTTATTTTAATTGTACTGATAACATTGATGCTATATATATTGTGCATAAATTATTATTAATCTTTATATTACTCATAACTATAATGAATTATTCTTAATTATTATTATATTTAATTTAATTTTACTTTTATTTTTTTATTTAGTTAAAATTAACAGAAGCATAAACATTTACTTTATTTTATGAAATGACTTTATTTAGCCTATTTATTTTATAATAAATAAGGCAATTAAAACATTTATTAGATTTTTTTATAGATTTTCTTGCTAAAGGAGCACTCTGGATAAAATAGCAATTGAAGAGTTCAGATGCAAAAGCTTCTAAGTGCTGTCTTAAATTTTCATCTAAAATTTTCATTTTTATCAGGCTCCTATTTATGTCAGTTTTTGTTTCACATTAATGGCATAGAAAAGAACCTATATATTGCCATTAAAGTAAACTGAACCTAATACATTGCCATTAAAGTAACCTGAACCTAATCCATTTCTATTAAAGTATTACTGAACCTAAACATATAGGAGCCTGATAAAAATGCAAATTTTAGAAAGAAATTTCAGATGGTACTTTTGCATCTGAACTCTTCAGCTGTCTTTGATGCAACACAACACTAAGCAAAAGCAATAGTTTTCGCTTTCTGATGTTATTTTAGAAATACTATTTTGCATTCGCCATGATCATTATTTTCCAGCAACATTATCCAATCCTCAGGGTAAACAAAACAAGATTAGCCTGTTAGTATTGAGCTGGTCCTGTTAATGTGGGCCACATGAAGTGACCCATTCCACACAAAAATTTTTTTTTTTATTTTGGTTTGTAATTTGACTTGAAACATAATTTCTTCACAATCTAAAATGTACTAAAATTTACTGTACTAAAAAACTGTTTCTTTAATATTCTCCGTGAAAATACTTTATAATTTTGCAAAACATTTAAGAATATTCTATACTATGGAAAATATAGCCTCATTGTAATGCAACTTACAGGTCTTTGCTGTAGCATTTTATATATATTTGTAAAAATATTATTTATTTTCCTACAGTGTACCAAATAAGTACCTTCAATAACTGAAAATAGCACAGAATATGCATGCGTGTATTATATTGTACAATGCAGTAGAAGCAACCACTCAACCACGCTAATGAATGAATCACAGATCGCGCATCTTCCAAAATAATTCCAAACCACCAGAGAATGGGAATTTCATCTGCTATGACTGTTACAAAATAAACAAAAGCGTGCAGTAAAAATAGAACATTATCTTTTAAGTGCGCTCACAGAGATGAAAAAAAAAATACATGCGATTAACAGAGCTAAATATTCCTACCTTATTTATAAAGCCACATTAGCAGTCCCCGCACGCGCGTTCTTCGTTAAACCAGAGGCTCAAAAAACAGCTCATGCTGTGCCGAATGTAGCCGTTTTCAGCTCCGCGTGAACTTGACGCTTCGCCCCCAGATGTCGAAGTCTTGCTTTTCATATAACCCCTGTAGTATTCGGCTCACTCTCGGCTCTTAAAATATCCCCTTTCTGTGCAGCGAGCAATACTGCACCGGCTGCTGATTGGTCGACGCTGAAACAGATGTTTCCTGTTGCTAGGAGAGTCACTAGGCAATGATGACGCTCCAGCATCAAACTCCATTCTTCTCGCATCCTCTGCTGCTGCGTTTCCTGCTCTTTCTTTTTACGTATTTCTTAACATATGGCTTATCTCCTTAGAATATATATATATATATATACTTTTGAAAGGTTTTTTTACTCGTACACTCATGCAGCATATCTATCTACTTAAAGATACCATACCATATGCAGAACATACTTATATAGTATATGGTATGTCATAAAGGTTTTAAACATTTTAAACTCTTAAATGATCTTTTAACCTCCCGTCTCTATGCTTATTTATCTCATTCGAGCATAAATTATTTTTCCACTCCTGTATGCAAACATTACCTGATTGGAAAATGAATACCCTCACTCTTCTGGCAAACGGTTTCAGATATTATGTCAGTCTGATCCAAACAGCCTGATCAACAGATTATGATCATATGGTTGGTTACTGTCAGTTGAAGCAACATTTTCTTCTGCCAGTATCACCCATTTTCACAGTTGTGATACACTAAGATTAATGCAAAATCAGTGTTACAAAATAAAGATTTATTGATGTTCCGAATCATAACAAAGCACAAAAGTAGTGTATTAGGGATGTCTTTAATAATAGCCAAAATATATGCATTTATCTCCAAAAAAACACTTTGTATTTGAATGCATGCAAAACAGGCACTACTGATTTTTAAAACACCGTGGTCCATGCATTTGTAATGCTCCGGAGTTTTTCATGCTTATATCCAATAACACAGGCTATAAATAAAAGCTCCATAAAGGTTTGATCAGATCAGGCACTTTATATATGCATAAAGCATTACAGGCATGCATTAGAAAATAGTTTGGGTTTTAATGTAATAAGGACAGAGTTAAGTTTGTCTGAAGATTTTCTTGAACATGCATAAGTGTCTGTGCTCTGAGTTTTAGTATGTAGGATTGGTCTCTTTCCAAGAATTTTGAAACAAAAAGGGAACTGGAGCTTTTAAGCTTCAAGATGGATTCACAAGCATTATAAAAACTAATACATTTGACTTGGACACTATACTCCAAGCCATAGAATAGCTCTGTGAGAGGAACAGGCTGAAATGTATGCAATAATAATCTCCAGTGGTCTGTTAAGCATTTGTGATCAGATCTTCGAGGAACTGATTCAAATGAATTTGTGAACCAGATAAATCTCTTCAAATGAATCATTCATACCATTGTTGATAAATGTATCATTGAACTAAATTGAGTAAAAGGATTCATTCGCTAATCAGATTCACTTGTAAACATGCCCAGTAGAACAAAACTGCATGTCTAGATTTTCAATGAATAAAATTAGTATTTTTTAAGCCTGAACAGCACCAGTCCCCAATCAATGAAATTTCTGAAAAGAGTTTAAAAACGTTAGTTTTCCTTAGTAGAATCAAAACAATTCATAATGGAACATTATGAGGGTGAGTAAATAATGACAGAAATATATTTTTTAGGTCAAATATGGCATATTTGAAGTCATAAAGTCATATTTTGACGTAAAATAAAATAAAAAGATGTCAAATGTAACAAAAAGAAACAGCTTTACTCTCACCAGTGAGAGAGCATGATTGAAAGTGCACGTGTTCAACAGTTTAACATTTGGTCTCACCAAAACTGCTACTGGTGTCTGAAGAAAGACATTATCATTTTAAATCAATCCTCCATTCATGAAATCACTAGGCGACAATCACCGTGGCTTTGGCAATAATACGTTTTGATTGGTTGCTGCTGGAGTTGAAGAGAGTAGTCAGTATATTACGCCATGAAGTCATTTCCGGGTTACCAGATAAGAGACTATATCAAGTACTCTCAGGGAGAAAGAAAAGTGGTGTGTGGGTGTTTCTTTGTGTTTGTGTGTGCTTCAAAGATTTTCACAGTTGCATTATTATCTTTCTTTGAAACTGTTAAAAGTGCTTGTTCATTTCTGTTTTTGTGGGCATTTTGGTCTTGGCTTTCACCTCCTTCCCAAAGGAGAACCCCATCTGGATGAAGTAGTTATGAATGATTAGACTTCTATCTCTCCTCTAAGCTTCAAGTAGTGTGTGCCAGCGGCAGACTTGCTGGTTTCCACTCTCCTTCATATCCTGCCAGTGAAGAAGCTCTTCCTCACCACTGCTGTTCTGGCCCAGAGCCACCCAGCCAATCATCTCCTTGCGTTTTATGTTCCGCCGATTGTAAATGGAGACCATTAATGTGACATCTGAGAGTTGGAACAGCGCGACCTGGAAGACAAACGTCTCCTTGAAGACAGGATTCGGCTGACTGCGACGGATGGACGTCTTACAGCGGGAAATCTCTTGTCCCACGGAGTTTAACAGAGTGAGCTTGCCAAATGTATCTAAAAGAGAAACACAGGTCACTAAATCTCACCTCAATATATTTACTTAATCTAGAACATTACATTTTTTTTTTATTCCATTTTACATTTATTCCATTTTAGCCCTGTGATCAATTTTTTTTTGTTATTGGATAATTCTCATTTGTGAATTTGATTTACATTAAAAAGCACAAGTATTTTCATTGCTGAAAATAAGAAATGTTTCTTGAGCACCAAATCAGCATATTGAAATGATTTATGAAGGATCAGATGTAGATGAATTTGTTTCTTCATAGGAACAGATTTAGAGAAATTTAGCATGACATCACTTCTCACAATTGGGTGCCGTCAGAATGAGAGTCCAAACATCTGATTACATCATCACAATAATCCACAAGTAATCCATTCGACTCCTGTCCAACAATTAAAATCTTGTGAAGAGAAAAGTTGTGCTTCTGTAAGAAACAAATCTATGACTGTGTTTTAACTTTAAACCATAGCTTCTGGCTAAAATACAGTCCATAATCTATAATAATGCTTCCTACAGTAAAAAGGTTCATGCCCTGTTGACCTCTCACATCAAAATCCACCAAGGTATTTTTTTTTTTTAGAATTGTTTTGGACTCTTTGGACTTGATCTTTGCATATTTCTCTTCTGGATCAGACGAAGCAGCTCATATTTTAACCAGAAGCAATGGCTTCAAGTAGAATCGTGTAGATTACTTGTGGAAAACTGTGATGTTTTTATCAGCTGTTTGGACACTTGGATGGCCTGAGGATGACTACATTTTCTATTAGGAATTAACTATTCATTTAAGAGACATACAAAAATCATATAATCACTAAAGGTAGAGTATATAAGTACAGTAACAAATATTGTTTTTATTTTTGAAGAAAACACAAAACTGTGAGAGCATTATATCACAGTATGTGTGTGTGTGTGTGTATGGTTTACTTCAGCAGTGACTCATCGACTTGATGGAAGAGGTGTGAGAAAAAGATCTGGGGTTCTGTGATCGATTAAATGCCTTGTAACTCCATTCACAGAGAAGCATCATTGTGAGATGTGACCGTGAAAGATTAAGAGTCATACGAAACAGCATGAACTCTAAAAGCCTAATGTTTGACCCACAACACAACTTGTGAGGATGACACGTTCAGAATGTGCTAGTACAAATGTCTGTAATAGCAGCTTGTTTGTGTAGAAATGATCTATTTCAGACGACTCATTTACGTCTAAATCAATGTCAGATGGCTTTACAAAAGGTTATTTGCTCAAGAGTCAATCCTGATGTTCTAATGATGCCTCTGAATGTGTTTGTGGGCCTCTGTTAGTGTGAGTGGGATGGTGTGTTTACCTGGAGGTCTGTTGAGTGTGAAGTTACGGAAATGGCTGCCTTTAATGATCTCCACAGACAGTCGTCCTGTGGTGGCGTTATATGATAAACCCAGCAGTAGTTCTGGGTTTCCACCGTGAGAAACAGAATGAGTGGAGGAAGCACTGTCACTCTGAGCACCCAAAGACACCGGGGAGTCTCCTGTCTGCAGGGAGGGACAGCATTTGTACATAAACTATAATTCCACCTAATTTTTCAACATATGGACACTGTACTATTTCAGTCTTCCTACTTCAAAATTTTAATATAATTACTCAATGTGCTACTTGCCATTTCTTTATAATTATTTGTGAAATTATTTGTATTTTCATTGTGCCTTTTAAAAATGTAATCCCTTTTTCATATCTACAACTTGTACATCTACAGATGTACATAATAATCTTTGCAAACAAATATGGTGGTAACCTCAGAAAACTTCCAGCATTTTTTATTCTGACGAGTCTTTAGGTGGAGAAAAGTCGATTTGTAAAGTTGAACATTCATAAAAAAAATTTCAGAAGCTGTTTGCACATAAAAGTGTCTATCCAAAAGTATCAAAATGTATCTGTCCACTTGAGCCTTTAATATAAGGACAGTGTATACTTAAAAAAAAGAAGAAAAAAATTAATAATAATAATAATTTTCACAGCAAAACTGCTAGTTAATTTCACAAATATTCAGAAAAACTATAAAATAGGTAATAATAATAATTAGATCTATTTTTTTTTTGTTGAAAAAAATGGCAAGTAACAAGTAACTTAAATAAAGGCTACATTTTTTATATAGAAAAACATACTCCAATAATTTTCCATTACAACTTTGTAAAATCATTTTCAGCATTACACAGTTCTGAGCCAGTGTTTCATTATCTCTATTGAATTGAAAAATGTGCTTTTCTGCTTTGCAAACCTAAGTATTTTGCTTTCTGTGCTACATTTCATTTTGTTATTAATTCTGCACCAAGTTAATGTAATCTAGGAAATGACTTTATGCACTGTTAAAAATATTTTTTTGTAGTTGGGGCCAAATCATGCCATCTGAAAAATCCTAACTGCTGAGCCATGGCACTTTACAAAAGAATAAACAAACTAGGAATACTATCAAAGCAAAGCACACACACCTTGAGATTACTACGTGGCTCCAGCACCAGCGTGATCTGGAAGCGCCCTATTTGAGTCAGTCTGCTCAGCCTGTACATGGCCTCTCCCATCATCCTCTCCTTGTTCATCTTCCCCAGTGCATACAGGCGGAACCGGAGTGCAGAGGAACCCAGGTCCCCCAGTTCTAGATGTGAGAACCGGAATGTCTCCTCAAACCTGGGCATGGAGCCTTTCTGTACGGCCGTCTTGTGCCGCTGTCGTTTCCCAGGTAACAGCACCACGTGCACCAGCCAGGAGTCCATGCCGCTCCGTGCCTTGTCTGGAATGCCTTGGGCCATTATCACTGTGACCAGGAGCCTGTGGGATTCAGCCCGGTAGTCGAGGGCAAGTGTGAGGTCACCACATTTTGAGATATGCCCACGAGGAGAAGTGCTCAGAGGGTGGGATGGAGATTGTTCATGCTGATAGAGAAAGGAAATCCTCATTTGCATATGTAAACACAAACACTCACTGAATGTAAACATACAGACCTAAACACACGTTCACACACAACCTCCCCATGTCTCTTCAAATGAATGAGGATGATTTTATGGTGCAAAACATATACATAAACACAAGGTGTTTCCATTAGCAACAGCTATGAGTGCCATAGAGCACAGACGACTCATTAATATTCATTAAAATGTAGTTCTCATAACACTTTGAGATGTGGAGAGAAATTTAGATGATCTAATTATGAACGGAAAAGATAAAACATGGTGTAACACATAATAGTAATAATACACAACAGTTAAAATGTACTAAAATTTCTATCATTTTATAAAATTCTAAATTTTTGTATTATACGTTTTGATTCATAAAGGGGAGGTCATCAAAATGTATTAATGTCTTTGAAAGAAACCACTAATACTTAACAAGGCTGCATTTGGATGATCAAAATACAGCAAAAACCTTAATACTGCTAAATATTATTTCAACATAACTGTTTTCTGTTTTAATTTTGTTTTGTTGTAAAATATAGAAGCCGTTACTTCAGTATTCAATGTCACATGATCCTTCAGAAATCATTCTAATATGCTGATTTGGTGTTCAAGAAACATTTTGTGCTATCAAACAGTTGTTAAAACAGTTTAACTGCTTAACTTTATCTTTTTTCTAAAATATATTTTTCAGGGTTATTTGATGAAGATAAAGTTCAAAAAGCATTTGTTTGAAATAGAAATCTGACTTTGTAAATGTCACTTTTGATCATCCCTGCTGAATAAAAGTATTAATATCTTTAAAAAGACAATTCTTACTGACCACACACTTTTAAACGTCGTCTTTACAGAATGATAAGAAAAGATCTGGCTCTTCTGCACACAAGCACACACACCTCAGGACTCCATGTGGGTGTACTATCCGTAGCCACACTGTTGTCGTAACCATGATTGTCGACTGCCAGACTCCTTTGTGGAGTCTGCCGCCCCACACTGCCCAGACGACTGCGCTCATCCCTGGGTAGAGCTTCCAGACTGTCCCCTGTGTCCTGGGAGCCCACAGATATCTGCTCTGCCATCAGAGAGAGGGGGTCAGTAAGCGCCCGGTCCTCAGAAAGAGGACTCTGTGACAGCGGGTCTCTCGTCTCAGACCCTACACGTCGCCTAGATGAGAGGGGATCCTGAAAACTCTGCACACTGTTTCTCTCAGCTTCTACATGAAAAGAATGAGAGAATTAGTTTATATGATTGTTGCTCAGAACAATTCAGATGTTTCTCCTAAAATCCCTCGGCATAAATAAAAATAGAAACAGTGTTTTCATTGCTGACTTCTTGGCAATTCTGATCACAGTTTGAGACATCTTTAAGATCTCTGCTGAAACACTAAAGGAGATCGATGTCAGGGGAACAATCTAAGAAGCAAAAGTCTCCATTTAATCTCACTGCAGTTTATGAGAAACAACTGAGCGATTATAGAGATCTCATTTGTCAATTTTTTATTCCATTGAGTAATTCAAATAAACAGACGATGTTATTTAGAAAGAACAATTAAGTAGTAGATTTTGAATAGAGAAATGAAGACAAGATTAACAGCTCTCTCTCTCTCACACACACACACACTTTCCCTGAATGTTTAACAAATGAAGTTTTACAGACACTCTGACAGATGTCATAATTGCAGGACAGGCTCCCTTGACCAATCAGGCTCTCCGGAGCAGATGACAATGATTGTAATTTACGGCTTTAAGTGCATGTCCTACGTGACTCTATGAATTTCACTGAATGAAATCTCTTTCAGGTTACGAACTGTTCTACTCAGCAGCAGTGACCAATTAACTGCAGAAAGGGCCAGTTACTTTGTTACCACAGCAACCGAAAAGACGCTTTTCCATGGCAACTGATGCTGTGATGAACATTATGAGAATTATAACTCCATACAACAAGAACATTTTGACATAAGCAACCAACTGGAAGCTGTTTTAGTGGAGCTATGTCTAATTGCGATGTACAGAGCATTAGGGGAATTAATAGTGCGTGACAAGCAGCACATTTATAAATATTTATAAAAGGCGTATTGCATCTCCTGGAACATTGGTTAGCTTTAGCATTTAGCCTGAGGCAATAAAGTCAGTGTTCTAATAATTAATATGCAGTTTTATTTAACATTATCAGATTGAATGTTTTGAAAATTCATTAAATTCATCGGTTCTCATTCCTGGGTTGTCTTAGAACTCTCAAAACAGAATCAATCTAAGCAATCAATCTCTATGTAATCGTACTGCTCTCTAAAAGGAAACAAGAAAATATTAAATACATCTCATTTGTTAAATATCATTCCTATAAAAAAAGATATTATCAAAGTAAAAGGACTCCACAAACCACTAGTCAGCACAGTATCAGATTTGTTTTTGGCTTACCAGTTTTATTTTAGTCATTATAAATTTAGTTAAAGGTTTAATTCTTTTATTTAGTTTTAGTTCTGTGTTTTTGTCACTTTAATTCCTTTTTTATTGTTTTAATTAGTAGTAGTTTAGTAGTTTTAGTAATTCAGCTTAATTCAGTTAGTCTGCAGGGCTAAATAAATAAAACTTTCTTTTGAAGTTTTCCATATAATATTTATTTTGTTTTATTACACCTTTATTTAAAGTACTTTAATGACTTTTAATACTTTTAGTTAAAAATATCAACACTGGTTTACCATAAAGTTAATTAATTAGATTTTTATTGACAGTGTTTTAGATAATTTTAATTTTTTATGTTAAAAAAAGATCAATAACAGTCAGCCAAAGTCAGATTTTTTTTGAAAGGCTTTTTTATTTTTTACTTTTTTGCATTATTCTGATGACAAAATCGTAGACAATATTTTATTCACAATCATCCACACTCACACAATGAAAACACCCTCACAAACCCTTCAAGTAGAAATGCTTTTGAAATAACTGAATGACCTTAATGAATTAAATTAATTAAAGTACAGTCTTTCTTTTTAAACCATGGCTCTGAGCTCAATTGATCAGCAAGGAGCTGCTTCAAAGTGTAGTGAAATATTCAGTGTGCTTGACATATATGTGACATGTATGTCAGTAAAGCTTAACTACGCTATGCATGTTTATATATAAATGTCAAAGAGAATGTGGGTGTGTACCTTCACAGTCAGATGGATCTGTGCTTCCTTCTTCCTGGTCAGACACCAACTGTTTAAATTTTTGATGTTGGCCTGGTGCATTCTGGGTGTGGAGCTCCATAACCCCCGAACGGAAGCTTTGTGAGCGGGAAACAGTGATCTCAAACTGCTTTGCTAACTCCTCATCGCTGTTTGATAAGCTGGAAATCTCACCATCATCACCGGAACTATTCACTGCACACACACAGATGGGGACAAAAAAAGTCCTTCTTTAAGACATTCTGATACCTAGAAATAGCTCCGGTTCTTTGTTCAATGCAAGTCTATGGGAATATTTGCCCATTTTATTAAATTAATCAAGTCTGACTGCTCAGAAAACTGAAAGAACATCTCATCTCAACAAGTCACACAATTTGAGGAATCATTCATGTGTGTGTAACAATCTCTAACCAACATTCAAAAGTTTGAAAAATAGAGTAATAACTGTAATAAAGTCAATTTAAGATAACTGTTTTCTATTAGCATATATTTTAAAATGTAAATTATTATGATTTAAACTTTGATACTTTTTTCAGGTTTAAAAAAAAAAATCAAAAGAAAAGCATATTTATTTGAAATATAAATATATATTTTTTAACATTGTAAAAGTCTTTTCACCTTTGATCAATTTAATGCATCCTTGCACAATACAATTAAACACAATTATATTGCGATAACTGCCTTAACAAGAACCAATATTAATAATAATAATTAAAAAAATAAAAACACTTCTACTCTGACCACAATAACCTTTTTTCATAATCCATCAGGTGAGATAGAAAGACATTGGACGTTGTCATTAGGTGACTCAGACATGAAGGCATTTTGAATTATAATGTAGTCTGTGTAGACAGGCATGTCTACCATATTATCAAACAGAAGAGAGTGGCCAATTAGTGTCTTTGGGCCTCTTTTTTCTCTCTCTGTCATCCATTATAGTTGTACTTCCATTCATTTCACTGCATTTCACCACATCATTCACTTACAGACATCAAATTAGACCAAGTGGCTATGTATGGAAGTTGCCATGGCTACCAGTCCCTCATGGTGAATTGTTTTTCTTCAATGTACACACTGAGTGCGTTCCATATGACAGAAATTATCTCTACGCAGGGAAACTGAAAGGAGAACAATCATAGCAGCTGTGCCATTCCAAACAGAACAGCTCACAAATAACCGCTGCAAAGAACTCTTCAAAACAAATGCCCTTATAGGGTCCAACTCATGGACATTTTGTTTGGAACATAAGATGAACCAGGTTTAACTCTCTGAGTCAGAGAAAACATTATTTAAAACCATTACATTTCAGTGGTTAATTTTAATTTCTACATACATTAATATACATTTTAACATTTTGAATGAAAACTTACTATATTATGAATAAATATGATTGAACAATAGACATCAGATCAGTTTATTTAGAAATAATAATAATAATTTATATTCAAAAGATTAAAAGCATTTAATATTTCTTCAAAATGCTAACATTTTAAAAAGTTTTGATTTAAAGAGGGATCAGAATTAAAAACAACAACAATATGAACCGTTAATTTACTACAGTAGGTGACAGACATGCCATCTTGATTTAATTTTAATTCTATTTTTCATTGTAATGTGAATTTCAGAACCTTTCCAGCTCAGCCATCCAGGCAGATTTCTATCGAACACCATATAGAAATAGGAAATTATTTACAAACATTTACTGGCTAACTTTCTTTTTTGAAATGTGTGTGTATGTAGTGTATAGTGTGTATATCCATCTCTAAGACCTTAAAGGTATAGTTCACCCAAAAATTTTACTTCTGTCATCATTTACTCACCCTTGAACTGTTCCAAACCTGTATGAATTTCATTGTTCTGCTGAAAACATGAAGATATTGTAAATAATATTTGCTGGTCCCCACTGACTTCCATAGTAATATTATTCATACTAGGGAAGTCAATGGGGACCACCAACTGTTTGGTTACCAACATGCTTTAAAATGTCTTTTTTCATTTTCCAAAGAAAAAAGAAAATCATAAACAGCTATTCATTCAGGGTTGACATAATTTTCATTTTTGAGTGAACTATTCCTTTAACAGGCATGTTAAGAGTATCTTAGGTGAGTATATTGTGACGGTGTATGACTGAATGTTGTAAATGTGTGTGTGTGTTTGTGTGTGTGTGAGTGAACGTGTGTATGTGAGCATAGCGTATTCATGTGTAAATTTAACGACTCTCCTATTTATTTTGAGAGGGCGTTCTCAGTTTACTGATTATCTTAAATATTCATAGAGAAACGCACACATACACACGAGGCTGCGTGTTAAACCCTGCATATGAGTGTCTGTGTATCTGTGTTTAGTATCTTTCCAAACAACAGAATTTCTCAGAAACTTTTGCAAATAATGGAAATATAGTATGAAGAATTTAAAATAATCTGAAAGCTAAAGCTAAACCGAATGTGCGAGAATTCCAATTCATTAGCTGCTATAGGAAAATCATTTGTAGAGTGCAGTGAGCAGCAAGTTATTTGTGCTAAACCAGTGTAATTATGACTACAATGATAACTAATAATAATTTTATAACAAATACCAGGTTGCAATATTAAATAGCATAAACGACTATTTTTGTACAGCTAAAATAACTGTCTGACACTGGATGCACATTTTAAGTACAAATGGCCATGGCTGCTTTAAAAGTTACTGTAGCAAGGAGAAGAAAAAAAATGAGGACCTTAACTAACACTATAATTATGAAGCCAACAGTCACTATTTTCACAGAGGTAACAAAAAGTTACACAGCAAACATGCAACAAGTTTTAGAGAAGGACAGAACCACCAGTGATGTCTAAACTAAATGAACGGACAGCAGTCTCAACAAAAAAGGACCAAGAAGATGAACCAATTCATTTGAACAACTACTAACCCACATCTTACCAGCATCAGAGCACCGTGAAGCCAGCAGACTTCTCCTGCTCTCCAGCTCATCGGTCTCTTCTCTGATGGGAGTCAGACGTTCGACCGAGAGGGCATATTCAAACCTACTGCCCTGATCTCGGAGCGCCAGCTTCTCCTGTGGATCAACTCCAGATCCATGAACATCCATCAAGTTCTGCTCCACCTCTGAACTCTCATCTTTCACTGACACCTCAGAGTCAACAACGCGGTTTAGGCTGAGGCGGCGAAAGCCATTGGAAAAAGCATCTGACATCTCTGCGATCCATGAAGTGAATACTGGGATACCTGACTGAGGAATGTCTGCCATTCCATCAGATTTCAAAATGTTTTCCCCAACAGCTCAAAAGAAGGTCTATTTTCAGATGCACAGAAGACCCATTGAATTCCTTCATGCTGTTACTGTTTTAAAAACAAAATCAACAGAACTTATACAGAACATATTTACTTTACACTATAATGCAACTAACAACCATAATTTGCAGATTGACATGAAACATACACTTCAATCAAAAGTTAACTGCCTCAGATTAGTGCTGGGAGATATATGATATCATATCAAGATTGCCATAAATTTGATGTTGATAACGATGATAAGCTCTGGACATTTTTTACATGGATTAATCTAACACATTAATCACACAGAAGAAATAAACTCAGCCAGTCAGCAAATCCTGCGATGTTTTGCGTGTACACAAACTCAAACACACATGATGCACACTGTTTATTCAATGTCTGCGTTTCTAAATATGAACATGAGTCACTTCACTAGCTTTATACCATTTCATTTATGAAAAAAAAACAGTTTATTAAAAATATGAAAAAGTAAGAAAAGTAAAACTTCATGACAACCCATCAAAATAAAAGTCTGGTTTAACTTGAAGAAATTATGACATAAATATATCACTATTTTATAGTCTGCTAAATCTTAATAATCAAAATATGATCTCAAAGTATGGATGGCCCAAGATTTCTTAAAGTTAAATACTGAAAAAAAAAAAGTTAGTTGGCCCTAGATCCCTTGTCTCCTCCCAACCTGACTACTCCATTGACATTGACAGAGTTATAGTCCATTCATCTTCCACTATGCACAATCTTGGTATAATGTTTCATTCTTGTCTACGTTTTGAATCCCACTTCAACTCGCTGGTCAAATCCTATGTTTTTCACCTTCTTAATATTGTCTGCCTATAACCAATCTTTAAATTTAAATTGTGCTTATTACGTTTCATCAAGATTACTTGTTTTATGGCCTAAGCAACAAAGTTCTTAATCGCTTGCAGATTACCCAAAATTCATCTGCTCGTGTTCTTACATTTACCAAAAGATCTGTCCACATCACTCCGGTTTTACAGCAATTACATTGGCTCCCTGTCACTTATCATATTCGGTTTAAGAGTCCTTCTTACCTTTCTGAAATAATTATCCCCTATCTCCCTGCTCGTACTTTGAGATCGAGCTCTGAAAATTTGCTTGCAGTATCCAAATTCCGTCAATCTAGTGTGGGTGGTATGATTTTTTGCATTTCCGCTGCCAAACTCTGGAATAAACTACCACAAGATCTCGGGGTTATCTCTTCACTCAAGACCTTTAAAGCTGCTCTTAAAACTCACCCATTTACAATGTTTCTTAATGAATTGCTTGCCTAAATTTTCTGTTCAATGCTTTTGTATTGCATATTATTTCACCTCCGTCTGCTGTTTATATGTTGTATACTATCTGTTATTTATCTTATATAAAGTGTCCTTAAGGTGTTTGAAAGGTGCTATATAAATAAATGAAAAAACATTTTATATTAATTTCAATAGGCAATTTTTTATTTTTATTTTGTCTACCAAACATGTGGAAAGTATTTCCTTCCCCATTAATGGTAAAAGAACATCGTGATATATATCGATATTGAATGATATGAAAAATATATATATTGTGATCATATTTTTGATATGATATCGACCTATATCGACCAGCCCTACTTCAGCTATCTGACGAAAACTATTTTAAATAATAATATTTAAATATATAAAATATTATCTAAATAAATACAAAAGAAAAAAAAATAATTCATTTTAAAAGCTACAAGTAATTTAGGTGTCACAACATTATAATGCATGGTATCAAAATGGTATCAGAATGGATATTCACTTTGAGATTTGCCAAAGATCGATCTAACAAACAAAGATTTAGCGGTGCTATTACATTATAAGTCTTTTCAAAGATAAACTTTAAGTACGTGTTAGATGACGACAAAGGTAAATCTAACTGTAAAAGTTATCATGTACTGTTAAATATCCAATTGCGAAAATGTAAAAAATCTCAAATATCAGCCAACAACCATTATGGTACCACTATATTACGCATCCCTAGTAAAAACACTTACCAGCATGGCCTCCTCAAAAAAACAACCAGTTACTCCATTTAGAGCCCCTGCATCTCATAAACTATCACATACAGCAAACCTTCAGTCGAATAAGTTCAGCAGCGCCTGACGCATGGCGTTTATCTAGCTAGTAGACTTAGGACACCACCTAAGACTGACAGAGTAAATGTTTACTGAAGGAGCTGCTTTGAAATTCCACAACAGAACTTCCTCCAACACCCAGCTGATATACTGACTGTGTAATGTGTGTGTATAACCAAAAGGTGCAAGGTTTACTCATAGGTGAGTGTGTGTATACGTGTTTGCCAGGAATGAGTAGAGATAGCGACAACCCACAGAGCACACAAAGATGTGTGTGATTCAGTGCATTTAATACAGGTCACTGGATCCCAAACACTCCACCTGTCTGCCAATGGTAATCAAACAGACTATTATTATATTCATCCTGGATATGAGAAAATATTTTAATAATGAAGTTTACCTTTTCCTGAATAGAAAAAAGTTTGTCTGAACAATAATACTCACCGAGTCCCTGGTGAATCCCAGAACGGTCTCTACGTTTGTGCCGGCTGTACTGCTCGAGGCATGGCAGTCCACCGACATGAGCGAAACAAAGCTTCTTACTGATGAAAAGGAAGAGTATGGCCAGCAAGATGACAAAGATGCCCACCACTGACAGGAAGCCCACCGCCTCCGGAGTGACTGGTGAGGGAACAGACACACAGATACAAATTGATCAGAAGCATTTAAGTATAGAAGTTTAATTTTTATACTGTATTAATGTCGTTTCTGTCCTTTAAAGCAGAGGTCCCCAAAAACTACCGGGCCGTGAAAGAATTGCTACCGGGTTGCAGGAATGTTCTGGGAAAAATGTGTATATGAAACTCTGTTATTTATTGCATTTAATGATAGTTCTTATTATTCAGTATTTTTGTTTTATGCGATTGATATGGAGTAGCAATTTGACGATTTCATGTTAAATAAGTAAATTAAAGATTTCTTAGATCTGTCAGATATTAGGGTTTAAATGGATCACAGTTGATCTGTGATACATGCGGATGAAACCAAATACTGTTCGGCACACATGTGACTCCCAGATTAAATTTCCAGTTAACACATTAAAGTTATTTTAAACCATCTCTCTCTCTCTCTCTATACATACATATATATATATATATATATACTGCCTATTGAATGTAAATTATTTAAAAGTTTGTGCCAAGATTTCGCTCAAATTCTTTTGCTGCTAAAATAATTGATGTATTATTAAATTAATTTAAACAAAGTATACACAAAGTCTAAGAACACAGATGTCTTCCTAGGTTGGATTACCTACTTAAAAAGGGATGTAAAAGTGATCTAAAATGGTAATTTAATGCAAATTATTACAGCATTGCTCAAAACGTGTGCTGCAACAGAAAAGAGTTCATAACTAAATGTATTTGCAAATGCCAGTCTATTTATGTACCAGTTCAATTAGTCATGTTGCTCACATTTGCAATTTTTTCATTAAAAGGGAATGTGTTGACTATACTGTAGACTGATCTCTGCCTGGTGGAGAACATCCCTGCATCTGACAGAGAAATCATGGCCTTATATTCAACACAATTATTCATCGAAGGTGCTTTGAAGTGAACACTTCAAGTGTAAAATGGACCATTAAGTTACATAAGAGTGAATCTTTCACAGAGTCTGGGAGGGCAGGTACTCCTGAGTGTGTGTTTGAGAGTGTTTACATGTGTGTGTTGAATGAAAAGCTAAAGCTTAACACTGTTTTTCTGAACCATCTAATCTGCACCCACACACACACACACACACAAGCCAAATGCAGTCACAGTTATTGCTGCGATGAACAACTACCACTCACGCAAATGAGTGTGAAAAACATAAGCATATGGTTATAAATACAAGAATGAGAAAAAAATCTCCTGACTATACTTCTGCCGAACATCATCTTTCATGTTTTTAAGGAGAAAGTCAGTCATACAAGTTTGGAACGACACGAGATTGAGTGAAATGATTTTGAACACAGAATTTGTGTTTTTGGGTGAACTATTTTTTTAAGATTCATGAGAGATTACATGTTCTGTTGCTGTGAATTTCATCTCCAAACACTTGGTCATGCTTTCTACACTCCTCTACATGTGCAATCAAGAACACACTGACCTTGTAAGCACAGAAACACACATTCACACACCCACATGGACCTGTGTACTGCATGACCAGGATGGTTTCCTTGGAAACAACTCGAGCATTCTGTGAGAAGTGATTTTGAGCATGGCTTTGTTGACATAAACACACACGTTTCATCTTGCCATGGATTTTCTGTTCTTGAGTACACAGTTCAGTACAGTTGAGTACAGTTCAGACGAGCTCTAAATATTATTTAACATCACTATACCATTCTTAATTACTATAATCCAAAAAAGTTACGTCTATTAAACTCATATACACTCAACACTCTCAGAAAAAAATTTAATTGTACAAACCTGTCACTGCTGTGATATCCTTCATGTATTTTTTAAGTACTAATAGGACATTTTAACACACCACCCATCACCTCAAGTCATTTCCTTTCCTTTCCATTTAGGAGTTTTTGCACTTCAAGGTACTACCACAGTGACAGCTTTGTACCTTTTTTCTGACAATGAGAGAGAAGTGAATCGAACATTGCTTGTGTTAATAAATGACAAATCAAAATATGGGGAGATGGAAAGAGAAGAACTCTAAAACGAAAAACACCAAACTTGCTGCCTGAAAATAGTAAAACATCTCTATCTACTGGTCATTTGTACGAACTACATCATAAAACTTCTTAGAACAAGGAACAATTACTTGAAAATCCTCAAGTTAAATAGCTAGATTTTAAGTTGTTTTAATTTATATATGTAATTAATAGACATCACATTACATTAAGACAATATAGTAGACATAAGCGCACACATTCCACATCAAGTAGCTGATTAGATATGGAAAAAGGAAAAATTTATGTTCGTCAAGAAAAACTTTGAATGTTGAGCTTAACAAAGCCTTTGAAAGTTACAGGGCTTGGCTTTAGTTAATTGGTACGGGATGTGTCATCTCTCTCAATTTTTCAGTAAGCTTCCCTTCAGGCACGAACACCTTTCCTGACGGCTGAAAACTTTCTCAAAGTCCACTAGTCTAAACATAAAGCCACAATGTTAAAAAATATTTGCATTTGACATATATGCTGTTATTCTGAACTTTCTTTGTGGGTCATTTTTTCATCTGAGCTATCTAGAGATTAAAATAGAACTATTGCAATTAGAGATAAAATTGAAGTAATGCATAATAATAATAATAATAATAATAAATAAGTTCTATGTATTAATAGTAGGGTAAATCAATTATTAAAATATTTATTAGGTCTCCAACTACAGAGGAAAAATCAATAAGAGAACCAATTTATTATAAGTGAACTCCACCGTTATGGAATATGGGAGACCAAATCCCATGCTTCATGTTTTGAGAGTAAATATTTCTCAGATTGAGATGTTTCTACAGACTCTATTAACATTTTCACCATTATTGTCTAGGACTAACTATGCAGGTCATTTCACAGTGAAGCATGTTGCACATGGTCTATAAGTGAGAGAGAGAGAGAGAGATGATAAAACTTGTGTTGACAAATAGAAACTGAAACTTATATAATGTATAAAATTACAAAACATAAAAAATTATATATTTTATAATATTGTTTAACCAGAAGCCATTATAAAATTATAACAATATTGAAATTTTAGTTTGGAGAAAATACCTATTGTAAAAAAATCCCTATATGTGTGCCCGAGATCTCCCTGCAAAATAAACCAGTACATTATAGATCTCTTTAATGATTTATTAATTGAACTATTTTAAGTACTTTGATTCTACATTTCCCATTGGAGATCTAACAAAGTTGATTTGAAGAATGAAGGACCTTCAAACAAACATTTCTGAAGGTAATATATCTGCAAAATCTGCCATCTGAGACTGACTGTGATTCGTCAGTTAGCTGAAGGTACTGGACAATCCTGAACTATGCTTCATCTGTATTAAAATATTTAAGACATCTTCTGTTTTAAATAAAGAACAGGACATAGAACAACTTTAAAGCGGATTTTAAGTGTTTTGAAGTGATTTCTGATTATGTGTTAATTAGCTATTACCTTTGAACTTGTAAGAATTAAATACAATTAACTTCAATAATTTTTTGTCTATTTTTTCTATTTTAAAATATAAATTGTTCTCTAAAATGATGTTTTGATTGTCATGACATAACGGGGACAGATCTGTAAAAAAAAAAAACTCTTAAAAAGGTATTGGAATAAACACGATCAAAATGTTTTAAGCCATTATAATGTGTGCTTTAAAACTATAATAATAAAAAATAAACTACTTTCAAAAGCAATAACAATAACACTAACAAAAGCGAGAACATGGATTATATGAAACATCACATGAAATTCTCCAGTCGTGTTTATAATCGTTTGAATGACATGTCATTTGTTATAATGTACAGTAGACTAGAGAAGCCTAGATGATATGAATGATGACAATGACGCTGGCACAATTCATCGTTGAGCACTGCCGCAAAATCAGCCAAGGAGCTTTAATAAACAAACTGATACCGTGTATGCAAATATTTGATCAGGAATGAAATCAACTCTTTTCGTAAAATCGTTTAAAGTAACGCGATACTTACTATCTGATGCCATGTTCGAGTTTCACTGAACCACCCGCCCTATCGATCAGTATCTATCGATATCTCCATGTAAAGCACAGGGGAATCGAAGAGGCTTGGCGACCGGTCCTACTGAACGTATCAGCACCGTCTGTCCCCGACAAAACCGCTGGAGACCGCGGAGAAGTCCACCGAGACATGCTGCTTTCGCGCGCGAGTACGTAACTACGCATACGGGTACCCGGGCACGCGGGCATCTGGACGAGCACGCGCTGCGCGCCCCGCTACACTCTGCAGAAATGTCCTCTAGAATAGAACCTTCATCCAGGCTCAATTAAGTAACATGTATGTTTTTACCATGTGTTGTACCCGTTTCCCAGATGGACTTTCAAATCTTAAAGTTTAGGTAATAAATTTATCATTAAATTTGACTACAACGTAAGACTATGATTAGTCACACAAATAGTAAAATAATTTCATATAGTGTATAAATGACAACGACCAACGATTGTGCCACAGAGTTTCATCAAATATCAGTTTACTTGTTTACCAAGGAGACAGTGACAGCGAAGAGCATGCATGTAATAAATAAACAAATACCGGTAAAAACTTTCTGATTAAGCTTTTTTTACGCAAAATTATGCAAAAACTTAAAATATAATTTCATTGTGGGTATTTATGATAAATAAAATATTAGCTAGAAAAAAAACGTTTCAGAAAAATTAGTAAATAAAGCATATAAAAACTGTTCTTTAAGAGAGTTTACTCAAAGCATGCGAATATGAGTCAGTTGAATCATGAAGAGCAACACTGAATAGTTTAAGATTTACTGAAAATCTGCTCTCAGATCAAGCAAAGCAGGTAGCTAAAACATATCACATTTTTATAAACATTATTACATAAGCATAATTTTCAATCAATCTACACGAACAGAATATCTCGAAAATGCCATGCACAAAATCAGAAAACAGAAACCCTGACCCTACATTGCTGTGTCTCATGTTCCCAGCATGCATAGAAAAAAATCTATTCTTTCCAATCAGTCACTATGATTTGGATTTATTGAATTTATCTTAAAAGCTAAAGCCTATTAGGTGTAAACTACATCAGTCTTGACTTTGCTCTGCAGATCTAAATTATCAGGCTCCTCAGACTCCTCACTTTGGCTAAGGCACCAATGAGTGAGTGAGAGAAATGCTAGGATTGGAAGCGATAAAATATATTGAATAAAATCGAACAGCCAAATGAGTACATCAGTAAAACCTTCAGGTTAGAAAGAAATGGACCACACGCATACAACAGAAAGAAAATGGAATGATGAAAGACAAAAGAACAACAGGAAGTGCCAAATGTTCAACAATTAAATAGTAAACATCATTTAAAACCTCAAAATAAACTTTTCAACAAACTAATCATTTTAAATAGCTGCATAATATTATGTTAATGTCAAAAAACTATCAAAGATCAGTAAACACATAGCTTTACTTCAGAGCACCATAGATCTAAAATGATTTTCAAGTGCTACTTAAGTTACAATGCTTTTGGGAAACAGACTGTAATACTAAGATCAGTCGTACGATTGTTTTTACGAATGTATAAGCTTACAAAGCTTTTGGGAAACTCATACCAGGTTTCTTTTCAGTGTCGTTTAGCTCATCTAGATTTTTTGGTCTCATTTCTCATTTTCCTCTGGTCAATAGCCCATAGATTCTCTCTGAGGTTCAGGTCTGGTGAGTTTGCTGGCCAGTCAAGCACGCCAACACCATGGTCGTTTAACCAACTTTTGGTGCTTTTGGCAGTGTGCAGGTGCCAAATCCTGCTGGAAAATGAAATCAGCATCTTCAAAAAACTGGTCAGCAAAAGAAAGCATGAAGTGCTCCAAAATTTCTTGCTAAACGGGTGCAGTGACTTTGGTTTTCAAAAAAACACAATGGACCAACACCAGAAGATGACATTGCACCCTAGACTTTGGTAACCTAACACTGGACTTCAAGCAACTTGGTCTATGAGCTTCTCCACCTTTCCTCCAGACTCTAGGACCTTGGTTTCCAAATGAAATACAAAACTTGCTCTCATCTGAAAAGAGGACTCTGGACCACTGGGCAGCAGTCCAGTTCTTCTTCTACTTAGTCCATGTAAGATGCCTCTGACGTGCTCTTTGGTACAGGAGTGGCCTTACAAGAGGAATATGACAACTGCAGCCAAATTTCTTGACACATCTGTATGCCTTGAACCCAGCCTCAGTGCATTCCTTGTGAAGTTCACTCAAATTCTTGAATCAAGTTTTGCTTGACAATCCTCATAAAGCTGTGGTTCTCTCAGTTGGTTGTGCATATTTTACTTTCACACTTTTTCCTTCCACTCAACTCTCTGTTAACATCCTTGGATACAGCACTCTGTGAACAGCCAGCTTCTTTGGCAATTAAATGTTTGTGGCTTATCCTCCTTATGAAGAGTGTCAATGATTGTCTTCTGGACAGCTGTCAGATCAGCGGTCTTCCCCATGTTTGTGTAGCCTAGTGAACCAAACTGAGAGACCATTTTGAAGGCTCAGGAAACCTTTGCAGGTGTTATGAGTTGATTAGCTGATTGGCATGTCACCATATTCTAATAAATTGAATTGGTGGTTTTTTCACTGAATTTATTTAATAAATGAGTTTCGCATTTTGAGTTGAATTACGGAAATAAATGAACTTTTCCTTGACATTCTAATTTATTGAGATGCACCTGTAAAACCACAAATTAAAAAAAAATAAAATAGAGCGTAACATTGCAGAAGGAAAGACCGTTCAAGCCGAACATATTTAGTGTTCTGATTCCTCAAATGTTTGTTTGCTGCGTAGCCTATAGAGACCATTCTATGTAGTTTAATTACAATTACAAAGACAATAGTCACTGGACAACTAGAAAACGTTGAGAAAAGCCTTAGAACTACTACTGGTTTACTAAAAATGGACATAGTGGTATCTGCTGGTCAGATTGCAGTATTGCAGGCAATAACATGGCAGGTTGTAAAGCCACATTCTTGTATCAACAGTTCATTGAACAATAATAAATGAAGTACCTGAAACTGACAATGAAGTAAAAGTATAATAATTAGCACATATGATTAAGCGCTGTAAACGCGCGTGTGCGGGGCGGAGACGCGCCGCGGAGCGTCAGACGCGCGTGAGGACCAAACTCAGCAGAACGGTAGGAAACTTCACTCGTCTTATTATTTCTCTTTTACTATAGCGATTAATTTTTAGATACGTGATCTGAGTCTTTCATAGAGTTGTTTTATAAACGCAACCTGAAAGTTCCTGTCAGTGTTTAAAAACTAATTATAAATGTGTTTAATGAATTTGGTAAGTACGGTATTCAATGATTTCTTACATAGAGGTTATTAATATAGGCTGAAATATTGTGTTTTTTTTATAGTTTAAAGGTGATCTTATGGTGCATTGCTCGTTAAAAGTTAGGCTGTTAATATAATATAGAGAAAGACCATTCTTAATTATTTTTACTATATTACAATGCATTTATTTTTTACATTCTTTGGTCGAAGTTTTCAGATCGGCACTTCGGAGCCTGTTCGCGACTCCGTTGATTCAGATCTGTTCGCGACTCCGTTGATTCAGATCGGCACTTCGGAGCCTGTTCGGGACTCGGTTGATTCAGATCGGCACTTCAGTGCCTGTTCGCGACTCGGTTGATTCAGATCGGCACTTCGGAGCCTGTTCGCGACTCGGTTGATTCAGATCGGCACTTCGGAGCCTGTTCGCGACTCCGTTGATTCAGATCGGCACTTCGGAGCCTGTTCGCGACTCGGTTGATTCAGATAGGCACTTCGGAGACTGTTTGCGACTCCGTTGATTCAGATCGGCACTTATGAGCCTGTTCGCGACTCGGTTGATTCAGATCGGCACTTCGGAGACTGTTCGCGACTCCGTTGATTCAGATAGGCACTTCGGAGACTGTTCGCGACTCCGTTGATTCAGATCGGCACTTCGGAGCCTGTTCGCGACTCGGTTGATTCAGATCGGCACTTCGGAGCATGTTCGCGACTCCGTTGATTCAGATCGGCACTTCGGAGCCTGTTCGCGACTCGGTTGATTCAGATCGGCACTTCGGAGCATGTTCGCGACTCGGTTGATTCAGATAGGCACTTCGGAGACTGTTCGCGACTCCGTTGATTCAGATAGGCACTTCGGAGACTGTTCGCGACTCCGTTGATTCAGATCGGCACTTCGGAGCCTGTTCGCGACTCCGTTGATTCAGATCGGCACTTATGAGCCTGTTCGCGACTCGGTTGATTCAGATCGGCACTTCGGAGCCTGTTCTCGACTCGGTTGAATCAGATCGGCACTTCGGAGCATGTTCGCGACTCGGTTGATTCAGATCAAATGCATATGTGTAAGGACCTCAAATAATTATTTAATTTGTTTCATGGCTGTGTTTATTGTAGATATTTGTTACTAATATAATGTAGAGAATAAATGTTGAAAGTTTCAGAAATGATGTATACTGTTGGGGGCGCTGTGAGAAGAATGAGACTTAACACGTTTTGTTCATGTAAAAACTTTCAGCCCCAGAATCTGTAACAGAAAACAAAAGAGAAAAATAACCGGGGCAAATAAATCTACAAGAAAAGAAAAGCTGTCGTTGTTATTGTCCAAGGGGGCAACATAAAATTGGTGTTTCTGCTCGGTTTGTGACGGATTTCGGGAGGAAGAGAGCGGTAAGTAAGTGCAGAGCGGCCATCGAGTGATGAAACGAGCCGCGAGTGCAATGCGAGCTGAGAACGAGCCGCGAATCACAGTGGGCTTTGAAACTGCGGAAAAACAACTGCAAAAGTGAGTTAATCTGTTCATTGAGTGGCCATAATGTTGCCTGTGTGGGAAGAGACGCTGGATGAAATAGAGGGTAAATTGCTAGAGTTATCTGCTTCGCAACTGAGAGATTTGTGTGAAATGTTAAATGCTAAATGTGAGGGAGGATGAGACACACGCCTCGCGCGCTGAGGAGACGTATTCTGCAGTATTTAGAGGGAGATGATGTTGTTTCACTTAAAGATGAAGGACTATCTATGTTATTAGATACAAAGGGAAAAATTGACAGTTTGATAAATATTGATGAAGAGAAAACCGAGAGATCATCCAGTGCAGAAAATGAGCAAACCAACGAGGGACAGCAAAAAGTTGACCTGGAGCACCACTCTGTGGGCGTTAGTGGAATTGCATCAGAAAAGCCTGTGATAAACACTGCAACAGAACCAGTACGTGCCAGAACAGACCGAAAAATGCCAAATTCATCAGTTTCAGGAGAAAATGTCACACTAGTGCATCCAGTGTACAAAAAAGAACTCAAAATAATTGGACAAATTGGTGAACCTGGCCAGAGAGACAAATTAAACTTTACCAGCCTGGACAGACAGATTCACAGGGCATGCAAAATGGGTTATGATGAGGGAGAAATTGTTGAGGCAGTCATTCAAGCCATCATCCCAGGTGTCAATTTGAGAAGTTATCTGGAGAGTAGATCAGATTTAACATTGCCTGTCCTTAAACAAATACTCAGAGCACATTTTAAAGAAAAGGATCCAACTGAATTGTATCACTCACTCACACGTGCAGTTCAAGACCCCAAGGAAACGCCTACCCAGTTCTTAGTTCGAGCCATGGATCTCAGGCAGAGGGTTTTGTCAGCATCTGAAAATGCAAAGACAGGATTAAGATATAATTATGAACTAATCCAGAATCAGTTTCTGCAGACAGTTATGACTGGCCTTCATGATGACAGCATACGCACAGATCTAAAACCCTACTTGGAAAACCCATGCATAGAAGATGAAGTGGTTCTGGAGAAAATGAACATGTCATATAGTCTGGAGCTTGAACAAAAATCAAAGTTCTCAACCACTCGACCAAAAATAGCCAAGGTGGCCACAGTGATGGAAGAGGAACAGGCAAAAGCTGAACAAGATAAAGGTGTCATTATAAAAAAAGAGAAAGCTCCAAAGCCTGACAACCTGATGGAAAAGCTTGATGCACGAGACAAAGTGATTTGTGAAGCAATTCAGAGCCTTACGTCTCAAGTAGCGAGCCTTGCTCAAACATCACGGCCCCAGACAATCAGAAACAGTAACCAGAGATTCACTCGAAATCGACTTACACCTGTTCGAGCAAGCACCAGGCGCTGTACCTAATGTGAGCAGTCCAGGCCAGTGGGAAGATGTGAACACTGCTACAAGTGTGGCAGCAGTGAGCACTGGGCAACGGGTTGTCGGAAACGAACTGTAACCAATGTGACGTCACTGAGACTGAAGGAGGGAGCATACACCTGCTGGCACCAATTCTCATTGCATCCAGTGAATTGGAGAAACCCATAATTGGCTTTAATGTGATTGAGGAATTGGTCCAAGCTAACGCAGCCCAGCAGATTCCTTTAAGTTTTCTTGTGAACACACTGAGTTCATCTCTGGAAGTTAGCCTTAGGAAAGCAAACGCCGTTCTGTCACTGCTGAAGAAACGCAAAAACAGCAGCAGCTGTCAAATTGCAAGACTGGGACGAAAATCCATAATTCTTCCAAGGTGCACGAGAGTGAACGTCAGCTGTGGCAAACTGAATAGGATGGTCACCTGAGCATCGATAACCTGAATTTGTATCCTTCATACTTAGTAACACTAGTGAGAGTTGAAAAAAGTTAATGTTTAAAGTAATCATTTTGTTAAGTGAGCTATAAACAGTTAAGGGTTTTGTAAGTTTACAATCGTAATAATGCTTTAAAGCAGAGTTATAGGTTGGTCAGCTAAAGGTATATTTGATATAGGCTGGATGAAACGCTAAGAGATTAATGCATTACTTAGGTGACATTTGAAATGTGTTAATACATTGTGGAGGTGTAGGTGGTTGTGTCCACTTGTCATTGCAGGATGTTCTGGGGGGCCCACCAGCGAGCCTAAAGACAAGACACCTCTCAACATGCAACAAATCTAAACGTTTAGATCATTGTTATTATGTAACAGTTGTATGGGAGTAAACTATTTTGTTGAGAAAGCATGTACATTACACTGTAATTGGAACTTACATTTTCAGTATATACCCAGAGATAGTAAATTAAAAATGTTTTGTAACATTTTATTTTTTTTAGTGGGGGAGGGTGTAAGGACCTTAAATAATTATTTAATTTGTTTCATGTCTGTGTTTATTGTAGATATTTGTTACTGATATAATGTAGAGAATAAATGTCGAAAGTTTCAGAAATGATGTATACTGTTGGGGGCGCTGTGAGAAGAATGAGAGTTAACACGTTTTGTTCATGTAAAAACTTTCAGCCCCAGAATCTGTCACAGAAAACAAAAGAGAAAAATAACCGGGGCAAATAAATCTACAAGAAAAGAAAAGCTGTCGTTGTTATTGTCCAAGGGGGCAACATATGCACATTGTACATACCTGTACATCTTAATATTTAAGACTACAGTTTACATTCATGCACATTACTTTGCGTTCTATATTTAATTTTACAATATACAGCTTTTTTATATTTTATTCTTATATTTGCATTGTTTACTTTTATTTCATTCTTACATAGCTATATTTATGTATATTTTCATTTGTGTTGTTTTCTTTAATAATTGCACTGTCCATGGAGTGGACCTGACTCACATTTCACTGCTGGTTATATATATTCTATATATAATTTTATATGTGACGAATGAAAATCTTGAATCTTGAATCACATGATCTTCAAAATCATTCTAATATGATGATTTATTATCAGAGTTGTGCTGCTGAAACTGTGATACTTCTTTTAGGATTCTTTGATGAATGAAAAGTTAAAAAGAAGAGCATTTATTTAAAATAGAAGACTTTTCTAACAATAAACACTAGAGTTCAAAAGTTTGTGGTCAGTAAAATGTATTCTTTTTTTCTAAAAAATATAGAACTCTTTTAGGATGTAAAGAAAAATTTGTAAAATATTTGAAACATTATATTTTGAGTTAAAATACAACGTGATTGAAATTGAACAACTAAATAGTAATTTAATAATTAAACAAGCTTAATTCATGCACTACTGCTCAAAATTTTGGGGTCGATTAGATCATTAGATAAAGTCAGAAACTGTTCACCAAGGCTGCATTTATTTAATAAAAAATACAGTGAAATCAGCAATATTGTGAAAGAGTATATTAGAATTTAAAATAGATGATGTCTATGTGAATATATGTTAAAATCTGATTTATTTCTGTGATTTCAGCCTCATTTCTCCAGTCTTCAGTGTCACATGATCTTCAGAAATCAGTATAAGTTTATGATTTGCTGCTCAAGAAACATTTCTGATTATTATCAATATTGAAAACAGCTGAACAATATTTTTGTGGAAACGGTTACATTAAATTTTTTTTCAGGATTCACAGATAAACAGAAACTTCAAAAGACAAAAGAAGCTCAGCGAGTTTCTGTAAAGCTGAGCTCACGTGCGCTTGCGGAGGAATGTAAACACTCAGAATGAACGAGTGAAACTCCTGCGGCGAATAGAACGGCTTGCAGTTGATCAACTGCATTTCTAGATCAGGACAGCACATCTTCTTTAACACAGTTACATCTGTACCCCACCGTTCACTGATGTAAAAGCATGTCCTGCCACCGCGCGATTTCCCTGTTGATTCTGCTTCGGGTTCCGCTCTGAATAGCTGAAAGTCCAGCAGATGGAGCGTGCTGTCCGGTATGGCGTCATTCAGCCAAGTTTCCGTGAAACACAGAGCAGCAGAGTGTGAGAAATCCTTATTTGTCCAAGAGAGCAGAAGCAGTTTGTCCGTTTTGTTGGGTAGAGAGCGGAGATTTGCCAGATGGAAGCTAGGCAACGGCGTTCGAAATCCAGCTCTTTTTCCCCGTCTGCGCGTCCTCTTGAAGCGTGTGATCAGCGCAGCCGCTCCGCCGACAAGAATGTCCAGCAAAACATCAAAATAGTCGAAAACCGGTGATATATCGGGAGATGTGTGTTGCCAAATGTCCAGCAATTCATCGCTGTTGAAACTGATTGCAGGAATATAACTAAAGACAGGACAAACTAACAAAAACACAAAAACAACTGCAGAGCACGTCACGGAGGCAGCCATCCTGTATCGGCGCCAATGACGATCGGCACTTCGGAGCCTGTTCGCCACTCGGTTGATTCAGATCGGGACTTCGGAGCCTGTGTCGACAATTACCTCCAGACGAAACAAGAGAAGAAAGCCAGAAAATAAAGGGGGGGGGGGTGCCCTTTTTCAGTTTCAGCACATGCCCCTCAAAAGGTCTGTGCACGGCCCTGATCCACACAGAAATAAACAAATGTGTAAAGTGCATAAAGCCAGGAAAAAGAACAAAGTTCATTCTTTCTTTTTTCATTTTTTATTATTAGGTTGCAAATAACAGCATTATGACAATTGTTCAAACTACTTTAAATGACTAGACAGTTAATTAAGTCAAGTCACCTTCATTTTGTAGTGTTTTATAAAATAGAGATTGTTTCAAATCAGCCTAGAAAGTATTAAAAAGGTACATAACAGAATTCAAGGACACAAATCCTTTTAATTACAATTTCTCATATTAAAACCATGCTTTAATTATTTAATAAAAAAAGTGATCTTCAACCACCTTATACATGCACATTTTACCTGTACAAGCATAAAATTAACATGTGCACACAAAGTGCTCACACAAACGCATTGTTATCTGTTATTATCAGAGGCCCTTATTTTGGCATAAGCTCTTTGGCCTCTTGCAAATTCATCATCTCTGCATCCTCCTGTTCTTCATCTCCATCATCTTCATTCTCAAGTGAAGGTGGACCCCTGGAATGAGAGAGCAAATCTGCAGCTCCACCTATTACAGCCCCTGCAGCTCCACCCACAGATGCCACGGCTGCTGTCAAACCTGCAGACAGTCCAGCAGCACCTGACCAGGGAGAACAATCTTCGCATCACCAAAAATTTGCAAAATCTTCAGGAACATTTTGGAAATGACATAGGGGTATGTTTTATGGTTAACTATTCCTTTAAAATGGACAGGCAAATTAAATTTTAATAAAGAATACCTGCAGACTGGAGGAGAGCGACCAAACTTCCTGCAGCCACACCACCTCCATTGGCAATGGCTGCTGATGACATCATGCTGGCAGCCAAAGAACTTGCTGCTATACCTGCAGAGGTGAATCCAGCCATGGTGAGTGCCAGCGGGGCCAATGCAACCGCACCGACTAATGGACACAGATACAAATAATTATCTTCTGTACAACTGTGCTTTCATGTAAAGAAAAAATCATCAGAACACAGTTACCTGCCCCTGCTGTGACCCCGATTATGGTGAACAGTCCTGAAAATGGATAAAACTGATAAAATCACTGCAGAAATTATTTATAAATTAAGGGTTGCAAAATTCTGTGAATTTTCAAGACTTGAAAAATTCCATGGGAATTAATGGGAATCTGCAAAATGGCAGGAACAGGGAACTAAAATGTAGTTGAAAATTTAATGCAGATTCATTGCATTTTCAGTTGAATTCCAACCCTGTCCATTCTTCAATCACAAGCACACAGCACACTTACTGCAGACAGCACACCCTACACTGTGCATTCATCTATAACATGCACAGATAATTTATTGAATCCTGCACACAAAAGATTGGACTAAATAGCAAGATGAATGAATTCTGAAAAAAAGTATCACAGTATAAAAATAAACAAATAAATAGTTAATAAAATAAAAATATATATATTTTTTAAATTTGTATTAGTTTGCATGCATGTGAACTTATGACCAAACAAAATGTAAGTTTGTACAGTATATGATACAGTTTCCCCAAATTTCCAATTAATTCCCATAAATTCCTGTTAAGTTTCCAACTTGAATATTTCCAGAATTCCCCAGATTAAGTTCCTATGGAATTTATAAGACATCAGAACTCAAAAGAAACCATCATATATATCTTTTTTTCTTTTCTTTTTCTTTTTTTTTTTAATTCACTGGCAATTGTCTGAAAAATATTGCATTTGAATAACATTTTGAAAGATACTCCTCAATAAATAGTTAATTTATACGTTTTGCTTATTTATCAGTTAGACTGTAAAATGGAGTAAGAAAGTCAGTCAGTTAATCCGTGTAGTATACAGCCTTTTGGGAAAATCTAAGACCTATTATTTGCTTTTGAATTGTAAATTCATCTCGTCATTTACTAAATATATATATTTTCTTCTTTCTTCTAAATACTAAAATTTCTTCTTCAAAATTCCAGCTCTAACTCACAAATAATTCTATTTGAACAGCACATTTCTAAAATATTATTATTTAATTTTCTGATCGAGTGTTGTGTTTATTTTAAATACAGCAAAAAAAAAAAACAAAAAAAACTTTTACCCACATCGATTAGATTTTGCCTCATGCTATACACTTGCATATATATCTCATATTCACCAGAAGCAAACGTTTGAGGTACTTACCACGTTTCATGGTCTAAAAGATCGTACAGAACGAGAATGGTGCTTTTTTTTATATGCACACGGATTTGTGCCGCTGTGATGTACGCTGCACAAGAAGTAATGACGTGACAAAACCGAAACATCTCAAGGGCGGGAAATCACATGCCGTCTGACTCCATCCGGGAAAACCAGAACTGAATGGGAGTATTTCTGCAACACCCTAACAAACTGCATTTGTGTGGAAAAAGAAGTGATTGTCTTTGTCTTCTTGAACATGTTTAACTTGATAATTCCATTCATTTACATTTTTAGATATAATAGTAAATGTCAACTGAGAAATGTTCGGATTCCTTGTCATCTTAATGGTGACGGTTACTCTGTAACAGAAGTTTATTGTGGTAGTGTGAACTGTAACCTTTAATTTCACAAAAGGTTCTTTATAGAGGAAAATGGTTCTTCAGAATAATAAAATGTTGTTCAAATATGGCTCTTCTGTGGGATCACTGTGAGTGCACTTTTAGAAGCAAAGCCATTTAATAACTTTTTGGTTTCCTAAAGAATCTGTTAATGATTTCTTAATGGGCCAATATTTTCATTGTACAATTTAGAAGAACAAGATCAACAATTTAATTATAACAAGAAACTTATTCCACTGTAAAGTTGCCAGGTGTTTGCATACATGTCAGTCTTTACATGTTTTTATGAACGTTAGCAATGTATAAGATATGACATGGTGTGATGGAGGAGACTCTCCATGGAGTCTCCTAGTTGGTCAAAAGCTGAGGACCAAAGGGCGTCACCTTGAAACGTTGTCTTTATAAGCTACTGTAAGTCTGTTTGTTCACCTCTTTGCACACAGACAGCAAGCTGTGTGTAAACCAGCTCCTTTTCTGCAGAAAATTAAAACAAAAGACGAAGACAAACAGAATTCTGGTGACAGAATTCAAATTTAATCACATTATTAGCAACATGAATTTACTACATGGATTCATTTTAAAGTAGTTACTGTACATTTTTGCAATCTATGAAAAACAGTGAATATGAATAATTCTGCACATGATGTAAACACAATGTAAAAGTGCTTTTAGTACATAAATTTAAACACAGACCACGCATCTAGCCTAGAGCCACAGTATAATTTTAGTTACAAAGTGCTAAATGAAAAATCACAGATTTTTTTTCAAGTTTTGGGTGCTTACATCCTTATTTTTAAAATTTAGCTAAACACTTCAAATCAAGCTACAGAAAATTACTTTAAACACTCTAAGGCTGCTGCTAAACTCTTTTCATGGTAGCCGGCTGTAAACAGAAGCTCTCTGGACTCCAGTACATTTCTCATTTCCTCATCCTTTTCAACAAACCAACTGCTCCACTTGCTAGAGCTCCTGCAGCAGCGCCCACAGATGCCACACCAGCTGTTGCTGTTGCAGACATACCAGCAGCGCCTAAAAAAATGACAGAAGCTTTATTGTCTAACCCTAATGGGGTAGAAAATAGCCTTTAGGCAAAGGCTTTTTCACCAAAGGGACTTTATCCCATTTGCCACAGTAACAAAGACTTTCCTTTTTAATGCCACAGTATCCACTGAAGCCTACTGCGTTTTGAATTATGGTTGCCACTTCCGGTTTGGGGAACTTCTATTTGAATGAGCTGTCGATTTCCCTTCATGTTTTATAATAAATAAAAAAAAAACAACACAGAGTGATACAGAATGACATGTTATAAGAATATCTATGGCATATTTTATTAAGGCAACATATATTACATAATACAGATATTACTACAGTGATATTTCACCCATCTGTTATTGCTGTTGAACAAATCTGGCTTTTGGGGTTATTCATGGTTTGTTGAAAGTTCCCGTTTATCTTTTTACACTGTTATTTTTATGTTTGATGGTTGAATGGCTGAGTAGAATAATGTCATCTCATTGTGCCCAGTTGAAAAAAACAATAACATATTTTGCATTCATAAAGCGAGCCTTTTACTGATTTACAGCTTAACAGATGTTACACCCATAATTCACGAAAAAGGGTCATGGGGCGTAGGAATAAGGTGGATAGAGATCAGTGAGAGGTACTTGTCAGAACACAAAACGCCTTACAACAGGAAAAACTGAATCAGAATGACACAGAGCTGTACCCAGCCCAGTGATGTCATACAAGTTCATACGTGCATCTTAGAATAAAAACCCTACCATTGACATTACTCAGGAACTACCGTTTCAAAACAATTCAGTTACATGTGTAGCTTATCAGACGAATTCATTTTAGTACAGGTGTGTTACATTTTTTTTGCTCTTATTAGGGCATTTATACTCTTAATATAGGATTAGAAAATACCTGCAGATTGGAGGAGAGCAACCAAACTTCCTGAAGCCACACCGCCACCGCTGGAGATGGCTGCTGATGACATCATGCCAGCTGCCACAGAACCTGCAGTGATGCCGGCGGTGGTAAACCCAGCCATGCCAAGCGCAAAAGGGGCCAGAAGTACTGCACCAGCTAATCAACAGGAAAATAAATAGTTTAAAGCATTCAGTTAAATTTTCTAATAAATTTTAAATACTTCTATAAAATAAGTGGTTCACACAAGTATGAAAATCTTCTGAAAAGGTACTCACCTTCAAGCCATGCAAGATATGGATGAGTTTATTTCTTCACCAGAAAAGATTTGAATAAAAAAAATTTAATAAGGAGAAATGAGTATCCAAACAGATAATGAAAAAAAAGAGATAATAATCCAAATAATGGACACCACTTCAGTCCACCGGTTAATGTTGTGTGAAGTGAAAAGCTCCATGTTTGCAAGAAACGTTTAACTGTCCTGCTTTCTCTAGTGAAAAAGTCTAACCCCTGTTGTCCTTTCACAACAAAATTCACCAAATAGATTTATTTAGATCGGTTTTCACTTGTAAATGGTTCTTGGTCTGTGCATTTCTCTAGTGATTCAGACTAGACAATTGTTCATTTTTTCACTGGATAAAGCTATATTATGGATAGAGGACAGCTAATTTATAAGTCAATAAAATTGTTTATTACAAACACGCAGCTTGTGGTTTACTGACATATCATTTATATAGTTTATATCAGCTAACTGAACTCATTCTGATTATGATATTGTCATGCTACATTTCTGTTCCGATTTCAAACTCATCTACATCTTTGATGGGCTGAGGGGCCATCATATTTGGGGTGAACTATTCTTTAATTCGTGCTCAAACACATTTAAAAAGGGCCTAGATTATATGCTGGTCTTTGCTTACACTTACCAGCACCAGCTGTAATGATTAGAGCTGAAAATGAAAACAGAGAGTACGTAAACAAACAACGAAACACAGAGGAGATATATTTGCTTTGTGCCGTTTATGGAAATTGGGTACTCACCCCTCGACATGTTTTCAAAGAGTTTACTACAGAGCGACAATGGCCTACGTACAATATAAAAACAGGTTCAACACATAGCCTGTATAATAACAGGTTCAACAGTATTTCTTCTTCTTTGTTGGAGTTTCACGGCAGTTGGCATCCATAGTTTTGCATTACTGCCATCTGTTGTCTCACTCAAACTTATTAAAACTTAAAATCATCATTCCAGTCCAGTTCTCCTTAGAAAAGTAAACAAATATCTCCGTCCTTGGTCATTATTTCCATGTGTTACTATATTTTTAACATTATATTCTAATAGGCTATATATATTTCCTGTTCCTGATTTTTTATTTTTTTGCCTTTTTTGTATACAGGTGCTGGTTATATAATTAGAATAACATAAAAAAGTTGATTTATTTCTCTATTTCCATTCAAAAAGTGAAGCTTGTATATTATATTAATTCATTACACACAGACTGATATATTTCAAATGTTTATTTCTTTTAATTTTAATGATTATAACTGACAACGAAGAAAAATCCCAAATTCAGTATCTAAGAAAATTATAATATTGTGAAAAGGTTCAATATTGAAGACACCTGGTGCCACACTCTAATCAGTTAATTAACTCAAAACACCTGCAAAGGCCTTTAAATGGTCTCTCAGTGTAGTTCTGTAGGCTTCACAATCATGGGGAAGACTGCTGACTTGACAGTTGTCCAAAAGACGACCATTAACACCTTGCACAAGGAGGGCAAGACACGAAAGGCCATTGCAAAAGAGGCTGGCTGTTCACAGAGCTCTGTGTCCAAGCACATTAATAGAGAGGCGAAGGAAAGGAAAAGATGTGGTAGAAAAAAAAAGTGGACATGCAATATGGATAACCCCACCCTGGAGAGGGTTGTGAAACAAAACCCATTAAAAAATGTGAGGGAGATTCACAAAGAGTGGACTGCAGCTGGAGTCAGTGCTTCAAGAACCACTACACACAGACGTATGCAAGACATGGGTTTCAGCTGTCACATTCCTTGTGTCGAGCCACTCTTGAACAACAGACAGCATCAGAAGCATCTCGCCTGGGCTAAAGACAAAAAGGACTGGACTGCTGCTGAGTAGTCCAAAGTTATGTTCTCTGATGAAAGTAAAATTTGCATTTCCTTTGGAAATCAGGGTCCCAGAGTCAGGAGGAAGAGAGGAGAGGCACACAATTCATGTTGCTTGAGGTCCAGTGTAAAGTTTCCACAGTCAGTGATGGTTTGGGGTGCCATGCCATCTGCTGGTGTTGGTCCACTGTGTTTTCTGAGACCCAAGGTCAACGCAGCCGTATACCAGGAAGTTTTAGAGCACTTCATGCTTCCTGCTGATGACCAACTTTATGGAGATGCAGATTTCATTTTCCAACAGGACTTGGCACCTGCAATCAGTGCCAAAGTTACCAGTACCTGGTTTAAGGACCATGGTATCCCTGTTCTTCATTGGCCAGCAATCTCGCCTGACCTTAACCCCATAGAAAATCTATGGGGTATTGTGAAAAGGAAGATGCAATATGCCAGACCCAAGTATGCAGAAGAGCTTAAAGGGTTAGTTCGCCCAAAAATGAAAATTAAGTAAGAAAAACATCAAAGTAGTCCATGTGACATCAGAGGGTCCGTTGGAATTTTTTGAAGCATCGAAAATACATCTTGGTCCAAAAATAGCAAAAACGACGACTTTATTCAGCATTGTCTTCTCTTCCGTGTCTGTATGAGAGAGAGTTCAAATCAAAGCAGCTCGATTTCCGGTTCGCGAACGAATCATTCAGTTCACCAAATCGAACTGAATCATTTTAAACGCTTCGCATCTCTAATACGCATTAATCCACAAATGACTTAAGCTGTTAACTTTGTTAATGTATGGAGCCAGAAGAGTCTCAATAAAGATAAATGCACACACTACAGTCACATATGCACACATAGGATTCATACATGCACACACATAATTCATAAATACACACACAGGATACACAAATGCACACAAAATTCACAAATGCACACACAAAATTTAAAAAGCACAGAAGATTCACAAATGCATACAAAATTCAGAAATGCACACAAAATTCAGAAATACACACACAATTTAGAAATGCAAACAACATTTACAAATGCACTCAAGATTCACAAATGCACAGGACAAGATTCAGAAATGTATTTCTGATGCACACACACATATATCTTGATTTACAAACTGCTTGCGGTCTGTGAACTTCACTGCATTTGTGTGTGAATTTTGAGACTCCCCTGACTTGGCTCGACACACAAATGCCTTTTTTTAAACAGGGAATGATCTGCAACCAATCAGATATCTCCCTTGTTTTAGCCAATCACAAGAATGCACCCCACGTGGGGGATTGTTTATTTATAAGCCAATCACTTTCCTCACGCAGCGAACGACTCACTTACCTCACGCAGCCAGCGACTCACTTTGCGCAGCCAGCGACCCACTTTGCGCAGCGAACGACTCACTTTCCTCACGAGTCACGCAGCGAACGACTCACTCTCCTCACCCAGCGAGCGACTCACTTTCCTCACGAGTCACGCAGCGAACGATTCACTTTCCTCACGAGTCACGCAGCGAACGACTCACTTTCCTCACCCAGTGAGCGACTCACTTTCCTCAGCGAACGAATCACTTTCCTCAAGCAGCGAAGTTGAGCGAACGATTCACTTTCCTCACGCAGCGATCAACTCACTTTCCTCACGAGTCACGCAGCGAACGATTCACTTTCCTCACGAGTCACGCAGCGAACGACTCACTTTCCTCACCCAGCGAGCGACTCACTTTCCTCACGAGTCAGCAGGGAACGATTCACTTTCCTCACGAGTCACGCAGCGAACGACTCACTTTCCTCACCCAGCGAGCGACTCACTTTCCTCAGCAAACGATTCACTTTCCTCAAGCAGCGAAGTTGAGCGAACGATTCACTTTCCTCACGCAGCGATCAACTCACTTTCCTAAGCGAAGGACAGCCAGAGAGCCACTTTCCTCTTGCAGCCGACCACTGACTCTCTCTTCATGTAGGGACTGAATATTATAATTTAAGTGACTTCTATATTGCATCCAAAAGAATATTTAGATATATTTAAATATTCAAAAAGGTTTAAACATTTTTTTTTTTACTTTCATTAAAATATTTCAATAAAATGAAATAATTGCCTATTGCAAATTTATGAATCCATGGTTAACTTTTTTTCTGCAGTCACTGGGCTATATGTATTGAGACATTTTTAAATTTATATTTTGTAAAAAAATAATAAAAAATAAACCTGAATTGTAATCTAAACATCTGTATTTTCATACAATTTAATACAATTGCTGTGTGAACACGTTCATGTGATTGGCTTATAAGTAAACAATCCCCCACGTGGGGTGCATTCTTGTGATTGGCTAAAAGAAGGGAGATATCTGATTGGTTGCAGATCATTCCCTGTTTAAAAAAAAGCATTTGTGTGTTGAGCCAAGTCAGGGGAGTCTCAAAATTCACACACAAATGCAGTGAAGTTCACAGACCGCAAGCAGTTTGTGAATCAAGATATATGTGTGTGTGCATCAGAAATACATTTCTGAATCTTGTTCTGTGCATTTGTGAATCTTGTTCTGTGCATTTGTGAATCTTGAGTGCATTTGTAAATGTTGTTTGCATTTCTGAATTGTGTGTGTATTTCTGATTTTTGTGTGCATTTCTGAATTTTGTATGCATTTGTGAATCTTCTGTGCTTTTTAAATTTTGTGCGCATTTGTGCATCTTGTGTGTGTATTTATGAATCATGTGTGTGCATGTATGAATCCTGTGTGTGCATATGTGAATGTAGTGTGTGTATTTATCTTTATTGAGACTCTTCTGGCTCCATAGAACTGCTGTGATGAACACCGAGCCGAGCCAGATAAAGAACAATAGACTGACTCGTTTCGTAATCACATCGTAATCAGACTCATGGATACAGCTACAGGAAACCAATTTTTTTTTCTACCATATAGATTGTGTTATTACCTACCCCAACCCTAAACCTACCCTTACAGTAATGCAGATAAATTAAATATTCTTCTTCAGCATGAGAAAAAGGACACATTATTGATGTGCACATGCACAGTCAACCCTTGTAGGATAAAATGTCAGGACACCGGCTCTCTTCCCCAGTCTACGCATCCTGAAGTGCTTGATCAACGTATTAATTGTATTATTATTCATTTTTTTGTTTAATAATATTATTCTGCAAACTCTTCAGCCACACACTGTAGTTTATGCAGTAAAGCAGTGACTAGAGCTAGATCACACTGCCCCCTGCCGGCAGATCAAGCACATCACGAAATGTTTGGCTGGATGAGGGTCAACAGGAAGTACTACTTGTGTCCCACCGCAGTTCTCAAGCGGAAAAGGTTGTGGCATTGGCGACAACGACAATCCGAATGGCGTCCCAACAACGTAAGCAATAATACAAGTCCTTCTCCCACTATGCACTGGCTTTTCGATTACAGTGACAAACGTGGTGAGTGTTTTATCTCGCATCTAGCGCGGAGTGGGCGTGCACGATCTCAGTTCGTTTAGCGCGAGGCCTTCCTGCGGTGCACGCGACGCGACTCCAGACGAGTGTGCAAAAAGCCGCGTCTAATTTGCTTCTAACTATATATGTACCTTTAGGAGATGGTGTCAAACAATTGTTGTTGATAAGAGGGAGTTTAATTCGGTCTGGTGAGCGCGTGAGATACTTGCAGGCTGGTTGGTAAAGGCCCCCTGCTGTTAGCCGAAGCGTGTGGTGGTTTGTTTGTTTTGTGAGGCTTTTCTAACGCAGAGCTTTCCTTAAACGCCGACTGCATCTATAGCAAACATTAGAACTGTGTGTGTGTTTTTTTTTTACAGCTGCCTTCTCTTGTTCAGAGAGAGTCTGTGAATGTGTGAGCTGCTGAGGGCTGCATGCGCTAGCTGTCAGTGCACGTGAGCCGATCTGTAGCCAAAATAAAACACATCAGTGGCTCTGACCAGTCTACTCTGAATGCAAAATGTGTGATTTAGGTCATTAAACAATTTAGATGTATATCTCCATTGAGTTTTTAGTCTATAATAGACTTTTGCAGTTTGACACCTGATGCTAACGCCATACTTTGTTTTACCAACTGTTCTAATTCATTGTGACAAGCTGTTCAGTAGCTGTGTTATTATAAGAAGGGGAGACCGGGGCCAGTTGTCAAACTTTTTACTTTAGTGAATGTTTCATATAATTAGGCACATTAACTTTTAAACACACACAAGGTTAAAAAACATACCTTTTAAGTCTTGGCTCCAAAAAAAAAAAAAAAAAAAAAAAAAATTGTTTCCTGCAACATTTCATACCCACTGCTAGAGTAAACAAACACTTGTGCAGTTGGACTTTGGACTGGATACTGCCCTTTTGACAGTTAGCCCCTGCCTTCCCTATGTCGGTGTGTGGTTTGCAACATATTTGTATATAGTTTTGATTTAATGCCAAACATGCTACATTTTATTAAGCATGGGAAACTGTAGGATTTTTTTTTGTTCTTTTTCCTTCTGCAAACTAATGAGCATTTATTTGGCGTTAATGTCATCAATCCAACTCATTTGTAAAAATGGTACACATTAGAAGATAATGCAGTGTTAAAGATACATTTATAACAATTACCTTTTTTTACTCTTCTAGAGCAAACCATACAGTGCAGGAATTGATGGATATAGCTGGTGGTCCATTCAATCATCTGGTTCCCAGTGACCAGTTGGATGATTCCTTACTGCTCGGACAGAACCTGGAATGTGAAGCTAGGGATGAGTTTGAACCGGGTGACGGCCAACCGGAAGATTCACTGAAGAACATGCTCAGTGACAAAGATCCCATGTTTGGATCTGCTATTACCCAGTTTCATCTGTTAGAAAACGAAGATGTCAGTTTTAAGCTTGGGAGCTCAACCGGTACAGTAATTGCTTTTGAAGTCTGTGTTTTGAATTTGAAGAAGGTTTGTAGTTTAACTACTTTGACGGTGTTTTGCTGATGCAGATCATGACATGACAGCTGCAGGTGTTAGTCAGAGTCCATCTGATGGAGAACACAGTCAGTCCAGCTTCTCGAAGGGCAGAAGACAAGCAGGTCATTTACAGAGGAGACAAACAGGTACACATAACAAAATGAACACAACTGGATTGGTTTGAATCTTCTGAATCAGCTTGCAGTAAAAGTTCAGAAGTAAACCACAATTAATCCACTGATTGTTTGCAGCTGTCCAAAGACAATTTTTACTCTATTAGTTAATATAAATTAGTTTTTATTTTTAAAGTTAAAATCAAAATAAAATTTTAAATGTCAACTCGTCAATTTTAATATATTTTAATAATATAATAATAATAATAATAATTTTTAAAATGGCACTTATAGTTGTCTTGTCTATAAGTGATTTATAACAGGGTGTATGTAGTATGCCCATATATATATATATATATATATATATATATATATATATATGGGCATACTATATATATTTATGCGCCCATATGGGTATCTAGTAGTTAAACCAAGGAATTACATAATATTTTTTTGCCTTTATGCATTGGAATTTAAAAACGTTTTCTCTATTTTAACCCTGAAAATCATGCTTTTACAGTCATTTTACAGCTTAATATGTTACTATAGACATTGGCCTACCAAAAAAAGCTGACAAAAGGATGCCATCAAATATTAAATGTTGTTTGTACATTAATTTGAAGATTTAGAAATTATTGCAATATAAAAGTATATTTAAAACTTTAATGTTAGGTGGGATTAATCGCAAAAATTAATTATTATTTTTTTAATCGTTTGACTGCACTAGTTTAAAGTCATCTGGAACCAACGTATTTGCCCGTTTGCTGTGTTTGACTGCTCATCTGTTTAGCCACTATGTGTGTTGAAACCATTTTTCTCTTTCAGCGAGCCGCGGTCGATTCAAAGGCAGGCGCACAGGTCCTGCACGAAAAGCAGCCGAGAGTAACAAGCAAGAGTCAACATGTAGCAGAAACCCGGTTGGAAATAAAAGCCTTGATGCAAAAAGGGAAGCCCTGCTCAGCCGACGTTTTAGAATCCATGAGGTCGACTCCTCTATGAATCCAGTAGTTGTGTTACGTCGATTAACTGTTACTGTGGGGGGCTATAAAATTGAACTGCTTCCTGGCCCGTCGCATGCATTTGGGTCATTTAGCACGAGCGCTCTTCAGTCTCTGGGCTTCCAGGATGACAGCGTCACTGCCGATGACCATGCACTCAACTTGGGTCAAAATCAAGATGATGGCACACAAGAAGTTGTTAATTCTACACAAGACGTTGTCGGGGAAGTGAGCGTTGGCCAGTCAACTAGTGAAGACATGCCTATGGATTTTGGGCCATATGTGAACCCTAATGAAGTACAAGACACCAACAGCTCCATGTCGCTCAAACCCAGTGTGGATAACACCACACCTGCAGACAACAAAAAGAATGACCAAAACAGGACCCGAAAGTTACGTGCACAAAAAACAGGGAACAAGAATGGCAAGCCGGTTCAACCTGCAGTCAAAAAGCTTCTAAAACACAAACAGGCTTTGTCTGCTGCCAAAAACAAACCATCTCATCTCAGCAGGCCAGGGCTCTTGCAGAAAGTACCAAGACACCCCAGAGATAAAAATCTACATACAAACCGCCCCAAAAGTCATAAAGGAAAGCCCATTAATGTTGGCTTGAAACGGCCAGGTGGACCAGTCACTCCTAAACCACCCTTAAAAATTCAAAAGGTTCAAGTTGGAAATCCTGCAAACCAAACCGTAAACCCACCTGTCCCAGTGTCCCCTACTGTCAGCAGAAAACTGTCATCTAATTCTGGTCCACGTGCCACGTCAGTCCAGTCTCCTCATCCTCTAAAAAAGCCACAAAATCCTCCCACTCCAGTAAACAAAACAAACACACCTGTGAAAAACAGCCAAGGAGAAGAAGAGCAGGAGAAGGTCAAGATCAAGCAGCCAGAGAAGATCCAGCAAAGACACAAGAGCAGAAACTCTAGGAGTATATCGGTAGAGGAGCCGCAGCTCTTTATCCCTGATAATGCCCCTGTGGTGAAGAAGGAAGCTGAGGGTGACCCTCCTCCTGAAAGCGAGACTGTGTGGGATCCCAGCAAGCACTGTGGATTATGCAAGAAACCTCACAACAACCGGTATGTGCTTTAATCTCTAAATCCATTCATATGTGACCGTGGACCACATAACCAGTCTTGAGAGTAAATTTTTCAAAATTGAGTTTTATACATCAATGAAAGCTGAATAAATGAGCTTTCAATTGATTTATGGTTTATTAAGATCCTACAATATTTAACAGAGATACAACTAAAACCTTGTTTTTCCCTTTGAATTATGTTGTTTTCAAGCCTTTTGCGACTTTTTTTTTTTTTTATGAATATAAAAGTAATGGATATTGGTTGGCAGTTAAATTGTCACACATTGAAGTTTTGCTAATACAACTCATTGTGTGCTCCCCAGATATAAACGTTTAGAGATCAAATTGATGTATTATTGGTACCTTCAATGTATTCCTTATATTTTCTTCACTTAGCCTTAAAATGTCTTACATTTACCTTCATAAAACCTAAAGATATCCTAATCAATCGGTAGTTAGAAAAAAAGCCTTATGTTAGATCTGTATGGGCTGAAGACAGACCTGTAAGTTTCATCCACACCGCTGTTGTCTGATTGTTTGATTAGGTTCATGGTGGGCTGCGGCCGCTGTGAAGACTGGTTTCATGGGGATTGTGTGGGTCTGGATCTGTCTAAAGTGCAGCAGATGGAAAAGGAGGACCAGGAGTATGTGTGTTTGAAGTGCTGTGCGGAAGATAATGGGAAAGTCGATGCTCAGGCCAAGGGGCAGTCGGATGAGAAGTCATCTGCTAAACAAAAACAGAGACCCCAGCAGTCGGTCACCGCAGGTGGAATACGACCCTTCCAAAAAGTAAGCAAACAAGTCAAAATGTATGCATTGGTCAACATAAAAATCAAGTAGTTTTTAATTATAAAGTGTTGTGTAACTGCCATATATGAAAGCATAGATGGGAACCAGTAACTTTCACTTAAATCAGGTGAAAACTTGAGATTGTGACTGAAAGTGTTGTAAAAATCACAGGCTGCTAAATTAGCATTAGCATGTCATTGCCTAAAATTAGATTAAAAGGAATCTAGATTAATAGGATATGATTTGTCCTATATCAACCTAGTGCAAACAAAGTTGTATTTTGATGATTGCTTATGGCAGATTTATATTTTGTTCTGCCCTTTCTGATTTAGCTTTTGATTTGTGTGGTAGCCACCTGCTTTCTTTAAAATGGTTTGTATAAATCAGCTTTTCTATATTATTTACACTGGGTGTGAAGGGCTTAGTTAGCTTTCACTCAGGGTAGGTGGACGGTTCCTCACAGGTGTGTTCACATGGACAGGTGTGTTACACACTCACATATACGCACAACCGGCGCAGCGTCATAGAATGTCTATCAACAGAGTCACGCCCACTTTTAGGGGAAAACAAACCGCCATACAGCATTGGATCGAGGTAGTGGACTAACATTACAACATGCCAAAGAGTTGTTGTGTGGTTGGGTGCACCAGTAATGTTTGCAAAACCCCAAATTTGCCATCATCATCCATATCTTGCTGTTATGGAAATATCATGAATTACTATGATTCTAATCGAAAGCTAAGCCAGGCTAGTTGTATGGCTGGGCAGAAAAGTGCACTCAGTACTCTAAATATAAAGACATAATATATACATTTAAAGAGGTTTACTTTCAAATACGAAGGAAAAACATTCACTGGTGAACCTGCTGTCTCGATGAGGTATGAGTGAATGTCCCGGTAAGGCACTTCTGGCCACTGGATGGGGTTGTTACACCAGTTTGACACTGGGAGAATGAAGGGACGTACGTGTTTTTAAATTGACCAAATTAAGTTTGTGGATATATCTTTCATGCTCTGGTGCAGGCAGAGTGGACATATAATTTCTTGACATGTTTAGTCTTAGGGATTTCTTAAGTTATTCACTCCTGCCGGCTGTGTACATACGTTGCTTTTCGCCGCTATTTTGTATGGAAGTCTATGGGAAATCTAGTTTATTTTCCCCTAAAAAGGGGCGGTGAAAAAAATTGACAGTTACGTTCCCGGATGTGCCGGTTGTGTGTAAATGGCCACCTGAATTTGTTTGGCTCAGATTACAGTTTTACTGCCATATAGTAGTACTCATTTATTTTTATTTATTTATTTTTATTTTTTACAGAATGTTGGAGAACGACGACCGTCAGAAGATTCAGCATCAAAGGGTATTTATTTTATATAAAATATACTTATATACCTATTTTTTTTAATTATTTTTTCAATTTATTAATAAAATGATCAAATTAATAAAATTAATTTGTCCTCATTCATATTTTAAATTAATACAAAATGATTAACTTTAAATATTTACAGGACCAAGTGTTAAGCATGAGGCGAAGAAAGTTAAAATATCACCTGTGTCCTCAAAGAAACCGTCCACTGGACATATAAGACGAAGTGTTCGGGACTCGCTGGAGGAGATTCTTTTGAAACGGTTTGTGAACGTTGCTGAAATAAAGCGGTCTACCTCTTGTTTGTATTAAGTGTGTAATGTTAAGTTGTTCATATTCTCTTCAATGTATCCTCTTATTTTACAGACTGAAGGAGGCCGATTTAAAGATTTCATTGGACAAGCCTGCTGAGTTGGCCAGAAGAATGGAGAAAGAGCTTTTTGCTCTATTTCAGGGTGTTGACAGTAAATACAAAAATAAATACAGGAGTTTGACTTTCAATCTGAAAGATGCAAAAAATAATGTAAGTAATTTAACATTATTTTTGGTAATACAATTGTTTTTCAATAGTATACAATTTTGGGTTACACTTAATTTTAAGGTGTCCTTGTTACAGGGTACTTATGCATTTAAGTACTGAGTAATTAACTACATATATGGTTAGTTATTATGTTATTATAATAGTAAGTACATGTAATGTGTAACAGGGACACCTTAATATAAAGCGTTACCCAATTTTTCAACAGTATTGTAAAAAACGTATAAGATTTTATATTTGACAAAGTATTTCATGTCTCTGGGCAGCATATTTTCACTGTTTACACGTTTTCATTTTTACTTCCCTTCTAAAAATCTAATGCTGTGTTAATGAAAATAAATGTTCTTTTGCAGGTTTTATTCAAGCGCGTGCTCAAGGGGGAAGTTTCCCCTGCAGATTTGGTGCGTATGACTGCAGAAGAGCTGGCCTCTAAGGAGCTGGCTGCTTGGAGACGAAGAGAGAATCGACATGTTAGTAAAACATTGTGAGATTTTGGAAATGCAGCAGAGCTACAGTTTATATTTTATAAATAATAATCAGTGGGACATTTGTCCATCAGAAAAGTAATTTCAAAGTCATTCCGATTTTGATATTGATTGTTGACCTTATTGATGTTTCTGCTGCCAGACGATTGAAATGATTGAGAAAGAACAGAGAGAGGTAGAGAGACGTCCTATCACTAAAATCACCCATAAAGGGGAAATTGAAATTGAGAATCAGGAGCCTGCCAAAGCACCAGAGGCCATAGAGGTTGAGGTGAGATTTGGGAGACTTAATGCTCCATTCTGTGCAGCTTTTAAAAAAAAGATATTTTCAAACAATGAAAACGAAAATTGCTTTCTAAATTTTCCTTGTTTGTCTTCAGCCAGAGCCTGTTCCGAAAGCTGCAGAAGTGCCTGAAGAAAAACCCGAGACTAAAGCTGACAGTCCTAAGAAATCTATAGATACCACCAACTTGCACAAGTCTCATCTATTTGACCTCAACTGCAAAATCTGCACCGGTAAAACATTAAAATAAAGTTCAGCTTTTAAAAACTTATTTTTTTGGGGGTGAAGGGGTTACATCATACTAAACTAAAAAGTATATTGGGTCTACTTAATGTTAAGCAAATTTTTTTTACCCAAAAAACTAAGTCTGATAAATTAAGTCCATTAAGAAGCTCCCTCTTTTAATGTAAGATTCAGCTTGTGTACAGGAATTTTATTTGTTAAAGCTGTTAAACATTCTTAAAAAGAAACTTATGTCAAAGTTGCAAAATGTATTCATTAGTAAAGTTTTCAGAGTTACAGAATGTTTTTATGGTACAATGAACTTACCATGATTCCATTTCTCTGAAGGTCGCATGGCTCCACCTACAGAGGAAGCCACTACAAAGGTAGCAAAAGTGGCTACAACAGTTGTGAGGAGGCAGTCTAGTACGACAGATGAATCTCTGCACTCCACAACTACTCCTACATCAGCACTGATGGACGATCTGTCTTTAAGGGCTATGGAGGAAGGTCTCCTCAATTTTTTGCCCGAATCCAGGTAAGATTCCTGATTAAGCAAATTATTTAAGTAATCTCATGTTTGGAAAACAAGACTTTAAATTATATTATGAAATTGTTGCTTTAATAGGTCAGATAGTCTAAGTAGCAAAGAAGATACAGCTACTTTCCTCAGCAGTTTGGAAAGCCTATGGGGTGGCTTTGTTGATATGCCGGCAGTGGCGAGGTTTCTAACAAAAGCTTATCCTGTCTCTGGAATACTGGACCACCTAACTCAGGTAATGTGGCAGTCAAACATTTTGAAGTACATCCTAAATATATCAGTGAAACATTGGAACTGATGTGTTAGAAACATATCGAATCGTGTCTGCAGGATTTGCCGGACAACATCCAAATAGGTGGACGCATCTCTCCTCAAATAGTCTGGGATTATGTGGAGAAAATCCGTGCTTCTGGGACAAAGGTGAATGATTTATCCTTTGAGTAGTCATTGTCTATATATGACCATTTGTATTTGCTTTTTGTGACTTTTACTTACCCCCTTCCAGGAAATATGTGTAATCCGTTTCAGCCCCGACAACGAGGAAGATGAGATCTCGTATACTTTGTTGTACGCCTATTTTAGCAGCCGAAGAAGATATGGAGTTGTTGCCAACAACCGCAAACAAGTTAAAGACATGTATCTCATTCCTCTTGGCTCCACAGAAAAAATTCCCCACCAGATTGTTCCGTTTGATGGTCCAGGTAAGACTTTGTTTTTTTTAGGGCAATTTGTACTATCCGCATGATTTTTGCAACGAAAATTAATTGTGTAATCCTCCACATTGTAGGAATGGAGACCAATCGCCCCAATCTTCTTCTTGGATTGGTAATTCGCCGGAGACCGAAAAGTGACTTTGGGGTAATCCTGCCAAGCGATGTCAGCGAAGCTCCTAGTTTCTTGGCAGAAAGCAAACCTCATGTCGATAACCAACAGAAAGCTCCTGTGGCTCAAGACGCGGAGCAAAGTTTTATCAGCATTTTGGGGAACACGCAGAAAAAAGACACTGCAGACTTAATTAAGTCAGTCGTCGAAGAACCGATATTGGATACGGAAACCGATGAGAATGTTTGTTTGCACTTTCTTCCTGGGGTGCTGAAGTTGCCCGGAAATGCGGCATCGTCTTCGAGCGACACTGCGAAGAGTGATTCTACAGCAACTGAGTCCAAGACTCCAACTGTTGACAGTGGAAATCATGTAGCAATCCATCCTAAACCTACAGCCAGCGTTCCTCGACTTGACCGCTTCATTATCAAGAAAAAAGACCCCAAAGCTGTTAAAACAGAGCAGGCTCCACCCAGCTCGAGTCTGGAGACAAACTCGGAAAAAAAAAGAGAGTGAAATCATACTGTCTCTGAGTGACAAACCTGCAGATGTTTCAACAGAGAGTTTCCTGTCTTCTCTCACGGCCACTAAACCAAAGAGGAGTCCGTGACTGACAGCAAAGCTGCACCAGCTAGTCAAGAAACAAGAGAAACCACTTCATCAGATGCATCAAGAGATTCTGTTAGTGACGGCTCTTGCTCTGTCCCCAAAAATGAAACAGTATCAAGTCCCACCAAGACTTTGAAGATGTCTTCATCATCTGAACTTCCCGAGTTAAAACCGCAACAACCAGAAAGTAATTCAGAAAAGAAAGTTACTCAGCAGCCATTAACACAAGCCTCTCAAGAGTGCAAAGCCATAGAGGACATCCAAGCCATCAGCACAATCTCCTCCTTTGGGAAAAACGAAGGTCTTAAGCAGTCCAGGACCTCTTCTTTTAACCATAAATTACATAATCCATCCCTCATTTTTCATTCCTTATTACACCGGTCCACCTGTTCCCCAATATTTTCCTCCTCCAGCCAATCCTGCCCCTTACTTACCTCTTCAACCACGGGTTCCCTCCACCCTTCGCATTTCCTTCTGGTCCACCTCCCCCACAGATGTTCCCTCCAAGTGATCCTTGCATGCTCGCTCCACCTTGGCCTCAAACCGTCCCTTCCCAAATGCACCCTGCACCACCTCTGACGAATGAGTCAAGTTTACTGACCTCTTCACCCCTCAGCAAAGATGAAAAAGGCTCGGAGAAGTCATATGGTGACTTGGGCGACAAGCCGTCCAGACGGTCCGATGAGACCCACAGGAAGGACAATAGAGAAAGAGACCACTATGACAAACACCATCACAAAAGCAGGCACTATGACAGGGACCGCGAAAAGCACAGGGAGAGAAGTCACAGTCATAAAGAACGCCACTCGAAAGAGGACAAGCATGAAAAACCCAGAGAGCGGCACCACAGCAGCAGTCATAACCGGGACAGGGACAAACACAGACGGGATTCTGATTATGAGAAACAAAGGAGAGACTCGAGAGAAAGACGCTCGTGATCTTGGCATGGAACCGCTCTAGTTTCCTTAAATTTGTAAAACAGTAGAAAACTATTTATAAAGTTGCAAAATGATTTTTATATGGAAAAGCAGCTAGCGAGATTGTGTGTGTTTTTTTAATGCAATCTAAACGATATATTTTCTTTTTTTTTTTTTGTAAATTTTCCCTACCTGGCTTTTCAATTACCCACTAACATTGTCTTCACAAGCAGCTGGTTGTAATCAAGAAAATGAAACTACTGTTGTACGCAAACTGCCATGAGACAAAACATGTCATGGTTGATGAGAACAGCTTCTTTTGCTACACGTTTTATTTTTCGGTTTTAATTTTTTTTTAAAATTGGCTTCTTAAGTATTTTCTATATTTCATGTGACAAATATTTCTTTGTACATTTTGGCTTGTCACACAACAGAAATGTGCATATTTAGCACATCGTGTTTATGTACAGTTCATAAAATGTTTTATTATTAGTAAAGCGACTGAAATGAAAGTCTTTGTTTCTTAAAGAGGCTTATTTTTTTATTGCCATACACTGTAATTAAACATAACACCTGAGATCACAGAATAAGGTACGGTTTATTTCACAATAACAAAAAAGGAAATAAGACTACTATTGGGTAAATGTTTTGATTGCCTTTTAC
>NW_020523274.1:0-140472 GCF_003368295.1 Carassius auratus | reverse complement strand
TCACCGTCAATGTCAAGTTTTTGGGAGGATCTTTGGGCTCTGGGAAAACATGACCATGAATGTCACAAATAAGTTATGCATGCATGCACTCAATGGATATCAGATAATCAAGCATGCACAAACGTCCTCACCAATCTCCAGGGTTCTAGCGAGAACGGGTTCAGATGCTTTGCCGTCTGTGCGAGCCGTCTGTGCGAGCGTTGGAAGCTGCCCCGTGAAGGCGGTGATGGTAATGGGAGTACAGGGTAAATGCAGTCAGGTTCCCGACAAACACCTTCCTGGTCTCCTCTGAATGCCGCACTAGGCTTATGTTGTATCCCAAACCATCCAACTGAAAGAGGACAAAGAGAAATTAAAGAAGAATATTTCAGAAAGTCAACATATGAACCTGATTTCTTAAGTTTATGAACTCACATCAGCGATGTCAATGATGTATGAGGTGGGTCCTGTGATGACCGATGGTTCGTCCCACTCAATATTTAACTGAGTGGGAGAAGCAGACACTGATATGTTACCAGGGGGGGCATCAGGGTCTTAGACACAAAGATAGAGAGGGTAAGAAAAATTAAGGTTTGCTATAAATTTACAGTATGACAACCCAAGGGAAAATGATGTAGCTCAAAAGCTAAGGAGACTTAAGAAATGTTTGCTCTGAGCTGCACTTCTCATATTGCTCCCACGTAGACCGAAGAACAGTCTCTGCAAAAATCAAATGCTCAAAAATGGGATGGAAAAAATGATAATCTTGATGCTCTTGAATCAAAGCTAATGGATTGGGGCAGCGTTTTTCATTGATTGATTTTCAGTATGGACTAAAATTGTGAGAATGCTTCTCTGATTCACAAGATCCTTGAACACTGCAGAGGATTCATAGCAGTGTCAAACAGAACTGAAAGACAAATGTTCCAAACACAGTTGAGGTTTCAGAGGGCCATGCATCATGACTTTCCTTGGCTTTTGCTTGGCCTTATTTATTTCTCTCCTGTTGGATTTTCTTATTCTAGAACCACAGACAAATTTTGTAAAAATCAAAAAATAATTTTTACAACATAATGTTTTATATAAATGAATCAACTCATAAAATATATTTATATAATAGTTTTTTTTTAATTATTCTTATGAATTTTGTATTTTCCTGTTTAGTTTTAAAAAATAAATATTTGGCTTTATATTACATATTTATATTGCTTATTTTATATATTTACTTTTTATTCATTTAAATACGTTTTTGGAATATATTAAATAAAAGAAGATCTAAATTAAAATTAACAAATATATCATTTATATTTACCAATATATCTACTATCTATCTATCTATCTATCTATCTGATCTATCTATCTATCCTATCTATCTATCTATCTATCCTCATCTATCTATCTATCTATCTATCTATCTATCTATCTATCTATATATATATAGATAGATAGATAGATAGATAGATAGATAGATAGATAGATAGATAGATATTGGTTTAATATAAATATATATTTTGTAAAGTTGTTTTCCTTTAAAGTTTACTACATTTTAAGTATTGACCTTTGCCTCTGGAAGCAATAAAACAAATGAATTGTAGACATACGGTGAGAGTATAGAGTCAAAATCAAATTGGACAGTGATCTGAAGAAACTGAATGATTTAAATTAAGATCAGACATTTAGAAACTTGAGAGTAGATATGCGGGACTAGACTCTTTTTCTCATGGGAAACATCTCACAAATGGGAAACTCAAGCAAGAGTGTCTAGGATAAACATACGAGACAATAAGAGATCTCATTTGCGATTTTTCTTTCTTATGGGAATATTTTTATGCATGTGTAACATACTTCCTGCGAGTGTCTGTGTGTGGATCCAGTTGGAGGGTTCTCCGGCTCCAGCCCTGGTGAACGCCACCAGTCTGATACTGTAATCTCTATATTTCAGCAGATGGGAAAGTGTGACTCCACTGGTTTCTCCTTCAACCCACACCTCAAACTCTCTCTCCACACAGGAGTCCACGTGCTGCTCTGGCACACAATTTCTTGCCAATTGCTGAATCTCTACATTATAACCCTGCAACAGACCAGGAACGTAGACGGGACGCTGCCAGCTCACAGACACACTGTCAGAGGTAACATCCGTTATGTTCAGTGACTGGGGCGGACCAGGAACTGCAGTAAGAAAAGAAACAATCATGTCTGTACCACAAATGGAGCAGAAAATTGAGCATTACTGTACATTACTTGCTCACCACTGGATGCTTTCCAGTGAATGGGTGCCATCAGAATGAGAGCTCAAAAAGCTGATTAAAACATCACAATAATCCACACCACTCCAGTCCATCAAGTATTGTCTTGAGAAGTGTATTAGGAGATTTTTTTACTTTTAACCATGTTTTTCAGCTAAAATATGGGTCCCTAATATTGCCTTCTAAAGTGAAAATGTTATCTTGCCTGAATCAAGAGAGAAATATGCGCAGATCAAGCACGGTTTACAAGTGAAAACTGTTCTAAACAAATAAGTTGGTGGATTTTGATGTGAGAGGAGCATTGACATTTTCACTTGAAGGAAGCATTGTTATGGATTATGGACTCTATGGGTATTTTGGCTGGAAACAAGAGTTTAAAGTTAAAATATCTTAATTGTGGATTTATTTCTCACAAATGAGAAGCTTTTTACTCCACAAGACATTAATTGATGGACTGGAGAAGTGTGGATAACTTGCAGATTATTGTGATGTTTTTATCAGCTGTTTTGTCTCTCACTCTGATGGCACCCATTTACTGCAGAGGATCCATTGGTGAGAAAGTGATGTAATGCTACATTTCTCCAAATCTGTTTCAATGAAGAAACAAACTAATCTACATCTTGGATGTCTTGAGGGTGAGTCAATTTTCATTTTTGGGTCAACTATCTCTTTAAGACATCATACCTGACTCAGGTGGAGTGTGTGCAGTACAGTTGGCTTCGTCCCCTATTCCGGCTGAATTAACTGCAGCTACGCTGATGACATAGAAAATGTTCGGTGACAGGCCGATGAAAGTGTGTGCCACTGTGTGTGTGAGCACGAGAGGATGAGCCTCCTCCTCTAGATCTCCAGAGCGAATGATGTAGTACAGAATCTCTCCGTTAGGATGAATCGGAAGCTCCCATTTCATGTAGACTGAATTCCAATCCAATCCAGAACAGGTCAAATTCCCAACGGCATCTGACACTGAAACATACACACCAACACCACATATATATATCTTGGTGAGACTCTATATAAGACTCTGTATACATATAAATATTTTTTCTATTTGAATAGCTTTTAAATTTGAAATATCAAACAAATTCACATTTTAAAACCAATATTAAAGATTTAAAAACCTAACGTTTAACAAAAGTTTAAACTTTTTAAACACGGGTTTCACATTGACAATAATAAGAAATGTGTCTTCTTGAGCAGCAAATGAGCATATTAGAATAAGGATCATGTGACACGAATGGATGTGTGAGTGTGTATTACCTGATTCATTGGTGGTGAAGATGACAGGTAGGCTGTACTGATCTCCATTTCCTGCTCTAGTGAACGCGCACACGCTGATATTATATGAATTATGAGGTCTAAAGCCACTCAGTTCTGCTTGTGTGGATGCATCTGATGAGTTCTTGGGTAAACAGAGGCATATGAAGTTTAATTTACATGCAGAGAAAAATGTGAGAACATAATCAAACATAGTACACAGACATATGGGAGTATTACCTGATATCTGAAAGTGTATGTGTTTAGTTCGAGTATTCGGAAACCATAGTGCTGGATGATTCCATTTGGCTCTGGACTTGGTTCCCAATGAAGCCACACTGAATTCACAGTGTGGTTAAAAATACTCAGATTGTGTGGTGGAGACATTGGGACTGGACACACAAAAAAGCACTTAAGACATTAGACACATTAAGTCTGCACATTTATAGTTGTATGAATTTACAAAATAGGATATTCAAATTTGAAATTAGGATTTTAGATTTCAAATGACAATTTTCAAATGTCAAACTTTATTTATTATATTTTTAAGGCAAGACTTAACATTTAAGTAATTACCATTTTAGGATTATTGCCCTTATAGAAAGATCATTAGTTGTCATTAAAATAATAATAACAATAATAATAATTTTGTTTTATACAAAAGTTCAACAATATTTTTTTTTTATAAAAAAGCTTATAAAAAATGTTTTATTTTAAATTTACATTTTTACGTTTCAAATGTCAAATTAAAATTTTAAAGCCATGCCTTAAATATCTTTTAACAAAAGTTTACATTTTTAAAAATAAATAAATATCAAACAAACTCCAAATTCAAATTTTAAAAGAAAAGATTTAAAGTTTAACAAAGGTTTACATTTTCAAAGCTCAAACAAAAGACTTTTAAAAATTTTGTTTGAAATATTGAAATATCAAACAGATTCCACATTCAAATTTGAATTAAATATTTACATTTCAAACAGATTTCCTCTAGAAAAACAATAAAGATGCATCTCTGACCTGCTTCATCAGTCTGCAGTGGAATAATCACGGAGGGACCGGCATTTATGCGTGTGACCGCAGCGATGGAGAGATTGTAAGGTGTAAATGGAGTGAGCTCTGAGAGCATTAGGTGTGTTTCTACAGTGGTGTAGGTTTTGTTGACGCTCCCAGGACCTTGTAAAACTGCAGTATAATTTATGATCTCGCCATTGGCCTCGACTGGGGGGAACCATGACACATAGATGGAGGTGCTGGAGAGATTGCTACTAGCTCCAGGCAATGGTGGAGAACTTGGGACTGTCAGTACACAGACACACAATAGTTCTCAATCAGTAAATATGATTTATATACATGTGCATGTAAAAAAACAGGAAATGATGCCTACCATCTTCATCTGTTCGCAGGGGCAGCATTGCAGTGTGGTTTAAAGCCGATCCAGCACTGGTTGCTGGGGTGACTTTTATGATGTAGGGAAAATACTTCCTGAGCTTGGTAAAGAGGTAGATGTTGTCTGTGGTAGTTTTGGTGATGGTGGTGTTGACTGTGCGGTTGATGGACGGGTGGGTCGTACCCGCCTCTTGGAGGCTCAGCTGATAGAAGACTCTGCCATTGGGCTCCAGAGGAGGGTCCCAGCTGATCACAACAGCCGTAGAGCTATAGATCATAGCAGTGAGGTTGTGGACGGGACCACTCGGCACTGCACGGGGGGAGGATGTAGAAGAGATACAATTATCTATGTGTGAAGAACGGCTAACAGTTACACTTTAGAACAGGGAACAAATCATTGCAGTCTAAGTAATGAAACCAACATCTAATAAAATGTTGGTTCAAGTGGTTCAAGAAATGGAATGAGGCTTTGTTCCCCAATCTAAAGTAACACAATTAGGGTTTATCTCATAAAAACTTGCAATATCAGGACATATTTCACCTAGCCCATTAAACGACAATTAAAAAGGTTTCATAAAGGTCATAAATAAATAAAAAGTTCATAAAAGTCATTAAGGTAAACAAGTAAATGAACTTATTTATCTATGATTATCATGATAAAAAAAAATTATATATATTTTTAAATCTTGAAATTGTGAAATATGATCCAGAAATTGAGATTCACCCATTAAATGTACAAATGTACTATCATTATTTAATTTATTAATTTACGCTTAAATAAAGCATAAATGGCACACTGCAGCACCAAACCAGTCAACAATTATAATGATTAAAATCAGTAAAATCAGATCTTAAACCAAGAGATTCAAATACAGATAATTAAAATACAAAAGCACACATACAACACACACATGGACATGATATTCAGCAATTACACACATCTGTGAATCTGTGGAAATTAAAAAGGTAAATAAACTCCGGCACAGCGTCTGCAAAATCCAGAGTCAAGATCACAGATATAGAAAAGGAGAGAGAAGCAGAGAAAGAAAAGCTGATTGTGTTAGTAAGAAAATCCGTCTGGAGCATGTTCTGTGTACGAGATATTGCTTTGGGCTGAACTGAGCTGCTGAAGCTGGGTGATTCTCCAGTAACTGCAAACCGATCAGACACAATCACTCACAAAGAGCCAAACAGGACCATGGCATTTTTTATTCCTATAGAACACTTTCAAAATCTCAGACGCCAGGGGAGAAAAACCTTCATCTGTCTCAGAAGGTCACCTCTGCACCGTTTTTCCCAAAATCACACAAAAATGGTTTGTTTTGACTCTAACATAAAACCTTAACACGTGGTTTAGATTCAGAAACCAGGTTAACTTATTCACATAAACATATAAAGTATGAAATAATTCATTTTAGTTTTCAACAAAAGCTCTTTCAAGCATAAAATAAGATATTTTAAAGAATGTAGGCATCACATGTACTGTAATTCTCAAATGTTTCTTTTAAGAATCAGCTCAGATGTTACTTTTAAAGGAAGAAGGAGAGCAAATGAGCTCTTGACATTTAATAAAAGCATAGAGCTATAAAATAAAGTAGTTTATTTTTATTAAAATTTTTGAGATACATGACATTACTGGACTCTATTTCTCAGCATAAAGATATGAGAAGCAGGAGACAAAAAAAAAGTCTCCAATTGGTCTCAAACAGGAAGTGTTACAATATTTCTTCAGTCAAATATATAATGTTACATAATGTACCAGAAACTTACAGCAACGTGCTGCTGTATTTTATATTTTCAACAAATCCTGTGAGAGGAAATGCAAGCTGGGATAGTCTAGAGACTGATAAATAAAAGGCTTTGAGATCAGACGCGCTCGGTCTCATGGTGAGGGCTCAACAATCCCAGTTTGCAGCTTGAAGGAAGTTGTCTCCTTTCACAAAATGTGCTGAATCTGTGCGGTGTGCATGCGTGTGGGTGTGTTTATGAGTTTCAGTGTGATTTTTTTGGGAGCGTAATCTGTTGGAAAAGTGGTGCAGAGCTGCGTTTCTCCCCTGAGTGTGTGAGGAGACTGACCGTCCTCTAACGCGGTGAAGTTTAGATGGGGACTGAACACTTCCCCATCACCAACAGAAGTGCTGGAACTCATCCATACACTGTACTCATGTCCTGCCTTCAGATCAGACAACACCAACCAGTGCTCTGAACCAGGAACCGTCTACAGAGAGAGAAAGAGAACATGGTCATTCACTGCATTTCATTCAGAGTTTGGTCCAGCTATTCTTAGAGATTAAATCCTTTACAAAAAGTACTGTTGTGGTTTATCATTTACTTACCCTCCTCTTGTTCTAAAACTGTATGATGTGTTTCTTTATTCTGTCGAATACAAGATAAAATATTTTGAGGAATATGGGTAACCGAACTGCTGACAGTAGCCACCGATTCAGTCTTAAGTATTTTTTTCCCAATTCTATGGAAGTCAATGGCTACCGTCAGTTATTTGGCTGACCACATTCATTAAAATATTTTATTTTATGCTTAACAGAAGAAAGAATCTCAAACAGGTTTGGAACAACTTCAGGGTGAGTAAATGATGACAGAATTTAAATTTTAGTGTGAACTATTCCTTTAAATGTTACATGTTCAAAAACATGGTACATTGAGCTTTTTTCCTCTTATTTCTTTCTGATTTCTGCACAACTAATTGGGATTGTAAAACCTGCCAAAGATATTTTATCTAATGAGGATATTAACACAAGAAAAACGGTCTTAAAGGTAAAAATGTCTACAGTAAATTGCTTCTAATTTGGTGTGACAAGTTTCCAGTCGCAGCCAATATATTTAGTTAACAGCTAATTAAAAACTACATTTTTGCATTTAGATTATCAAATGTGACAGCAAAGACTTCATTTGAACTTCCTATTCATCAAGGAATCCTGAAAAAAAGTATCACAGTTTCCACAAAAAATATTAAAGGGGGAAGGAAATGCTCTTTTTCACTCAATCTCCTGTTTATCTTGAGTACCTATAGAGTAGTACTGCATCCTTCAGAACTCCAAAAAGTCTTTAGTTTTATTATATTCATAAGAGAAAGATAGTCTGTACCAATTTTTCCCGGAAAAACACGACCGGCTGGAGGCGTGACGTGTGGGCGGAGCTAAAGAATCACGAGGACGCACTAACAAGGAGGCAGAGATATTTGAAGCAGTTTTACTCACCGCCTGCGGTTCCAACATACGATCGTGACCCTTTTTCGTTGGGATTGCATCATCCTTAAGAAATAAACGATACGCAAATCCGGCGTCAAACTGGGCCTTGTTAGTAAAACAAGCATCTTCGAAATGCAGGGAACAAACACAAACACTTGCACAACTCCGTTGATGCTCTGTAAAAATAAACTCCATCCACTGGTCCCTTAATGCTGTTTTTTTTTTTGGTAATCTGTGCAGGGTTGTCTTGACCTGGCAACCAAAAACACACTTCTGTGACATTTCGCGACGCTTTCGCTCGGATCAGTGAAGTCTGTTGTGCTCTCAGTGCTCTGTTATACGGGAGCGCGCGCTCTTCCGGCAGAAGTGCCCTTAGGACCCATATAAGGAAATTCCGCTCCATCTAACATCACACAGAGCCATACTCGAAAAAAACTTTCCGAAACTTGTGACAAACTGGAAGGAGTATTTTTGGAACAGAAATACTCCTTCAAACGTACAACTTAATTTTTGAAACTTTGTCCATGTTTAGCATGGGAATCCAACTCTTTAACAGTGTAAAAAACTCAGTATGCATGAAATAGCATTTCACCCCCCCTTTAAGCAGCGCAACTGTTTTCAACATTGATAATAATAAGAAATCAGCATATTAGAATGATAATAATCCGAAAATCTGCATATCAGAATGATTTCGGAAGGATCATGTGACACTAAAGACTGGAGTAAAGATGCTGAAAATTCAGCTGCGCATCACAGGAACAAATTATATTTGAAAATATATTTAAATAGAAAATAGAATACCATCATGTTTAGTGTCTTTAAAAAGATCAATACTCATCTGTTTGAGTATATATACCTGCGTAAACTTTGTGTTGTTTTCTGTATTGTCCGTGTAGTAGATGGTATAGTATTGGATGATGCCGTTGGGTTGGTTTGGAGGACTCCAGCTGAGATGTACTGTAGTGGTGGTGAGGAGTGTGTATGATACATTCTGTGGAGGGTCAGAGGGGGCTGCAAAACAGAGAACGCATTTATCTTTATGACTGTGAGGGCAATGCTGTTTCATGATATTGTGATTCTTTTTCAAAACTTAGTGAGCTGCCTGACTCTTTAGGCTAAATGAAACTAAACCTTATATAACCTGAAAGAAGTGAAAAGTTCTGTTATTTTCTAATACTTTCCATACTGTTTTCAAAATGTTGGGGTCGGTAAGATTTTGAAAGAAGTCTCTTATAAATATGAGCAGTTGATCACAATTTCAGATAACTGTTTTTTATTTGAATGTATTTTAGGATGTAATTTCTTACTTTAATGTAATGTATTTAAATCTGATATTTCCGTCATCTCCAAATTATTTCAGAGTATATTGTAGGATCCTTAAGAAGTGTAACGGAGTTAAAAAGAACATTAATTATGATATTAATGAATGTTGAATTCAATGAAATTAGAGGTAAAAAAAAACTACATTTAATTTAATTTAATTTTTAATTTATTTCGATGCCCCCTAGTGGTTAATGCATTTATTTTGTCCTTGCATGCTTACCGTAGTTCAGAAGAAAATGGTTCACACTGCTGCGGGTTAGCGTGTTTCTCTTCTCTCCTGTTTATGGTGTTTTAAAAAAGTGATAAAAGTGTGTTTAATAAGAGTTTTTCAGATGTAAACGTTCGTAGTGATTATATCAACAAATGTGCAGTGAGTTGGATGGGTTTATATGTCCGATGGATATTTTGTTGATTACTTAACATCACTCCATTGGCTCCCAGTCCATTTCAGAATTCAGTTTAAAATTATTTTATTTGTTTTTAAAGCTCTTAATGATCAAGCCCCCTCTTATTTAAAAGATCTTATTGTCCCACATTCACCTAGTAGATCCTTAAGGTCTGCTGATCAGTATCTTTTATATGTCCCTTGATCACGTTTAAAAACTATTATCATCTATTATCATTTTTAAAAAGAGGCTTAAAACATATCTTTTCTCCCAGGCGTTTTAATCTAATCTTAGTACTGTGTTTTTTAGTATATTGTCTTCCATGTTGTTTTATTCTTATTTTATATTTTTTTATTTGTATTGGTTTTTTTTTAATACTCTGTTCAGCACTTTGGTTACTTACTTACTTACTTCTCGTTGTGCCTTGTTACTCATGCGGTGAAATGAACGTGCTGCTGCTGATGCAACATCAGATAGTTTAATGGAATACACACAGTTATCCTCATTGTTTGGGAAATGTGGTAAGGCCACATTGGGGACAACAATCGTTACAGAAGCATGCTTATGATTAGAGAATGTGTTTGTGTTCACCTGATTCTATGGTACTGAACGTGATATAAATCAGGATTCCTCCATCTCCGAGTCGAGTCCAGCTGCTCACGGAGGCATTATATTGACCCAGTCCATCCACACTCACCACCACTGATGTTTCCGTCACATTGGCGACAAACTCAGAGCTCAGATTCCTAACACACGTGCACAAATGTTAGTTTCAATCTTGTACAACAACAGCCAGGTCTTTGGTAAAAGCTGATTTTAAATCATCTTTACTTACCACACTCTCACTATGTAGTATAAAACCTCAGAGTTAGCCTCCTCTGGAGGTTCCCAGGACAACTCTACCTCAGTATCAGACAATTTCCTGGCAATTAGGAATTTTGGAGGGGAACTGGGTACTGTTGTTTAGGAAAAACAGCTATTATAGACCCAAAACTGTGGAAAAGGACTTTATTCTTTGAATACGACAGTGATTTGAGTTAGTGAATGTAAGACAATGTCTCCCATGCCAGGAACGGCATCCACATTTGTCCATTCTGAAAGCTGTTGATGGAAAAACTAACCAACCAAACAGAGAAACAAACACAAACATTGTCAGTAGGTTCTGCCTCCTGAGGTAGAAAGATTAAACTTGATTTAAAGGCAAAATGTATCCATAACACTGTAAAAAAGACTCCCCGACTGCTTTCAGAAATGTTCTGTGGGAGAAATAAAAGTAGTTTAGATAATAGATAACATTCTAATTTCCCGTGTGCAGACCTCTGAAAATCTGTAAGAAGAACTGTTTAAGTGTGACCTTAATACCAGAAATCTTTAGCCAGATCCTGATAAATTCACCATGAAGACTGAATCTAAAAAGTAAAACAGTTTAATTAAACACCACAAGATCCGTTTGTTAAAACAGAACACTGACCGTCCTCCAATGTGGTGATGTTCAGGATCTCGCTCGTGTGGTTTCCAGAGCCGACCAGTGTGGCGGCCTGTACGCTGATACGGTAGCGTGCATACTTTCGCAGGTTGGACAGGATGACATAAGGCACTTGTGTGGTTTGGTTCAGACTGTGTGTGGCGTTCCAGTATTCTACATTGTAGATCAAGATGATGCCATTTGCGAGAAGCGGGGGTGACCATGACACATTCACCTCACTGGATCCGATGTACTCATAGGTCAAATCGTATGGTGGGCTGCCAGGCACTGCAACAAACAATTGAACTGCGCATTAAGATGAAGTCAGCGATTAGTGCAAAAAATATATCAGCCTCCAAATTGCTCATATTCAATAAAACAGTCCTTTCGCGCATGTGATAAATAGCATTAGAAAATGAAATGGGCTGTTTAATTAATTATTCTTTTTTTTTTAAACAGTAGAGAGGGGGAATGACTAAGATTTAAACTTACAGTAAACCACCTGCATGAGCACCATGGCTCAGTATGTCAAGGCAGGTGTGCTAGGAAGTGGGCTTTTATGAATGAAGGTGTAACATTCAGAAGTTTGAGGTCGGTAAAACTTTTTAATGATTCTGAAAGAAGCTATGCTCACCGAGGCTGCATTTATTTGATCAAAGATATAGTAAAAACAGGAATGATGTGAAATATTATTCAAATGTTATATTTTGGAATCTATTTTAACATTACATTTAGTTCTGTGATGCAACACTGAACTTTCTTCAGTGTCACTTGATCCTTCAGAAATCATTCTAGTGTGCTGATTTGGTGCTCAAGATTAATTCTCATTATTATCAATGTTGCTTAATATTTTTGTGCAAACTGTGATACTTTTATTAGAATTCTTTGATGAAAAGAATGTTTAAAAGAACAGCATTCAATTGGAATAGAAAGATTTGTAACATTAAAAAAATCTTACTGTCACTTTTGATCACTTGAATGTGTTCTTGCTGATTAAAAGTATGTTTGGTGCAACAAAGTTTGTGAAAGTCATTCATCTGTATTAATGAGAGTTGGTGATTTATATTCCACTTCATGCAAATTGAAGCAGAGATGCAATGAGCGAATAGTGACTGGCATGAAGACACTAGAGTTCACATAATTTGATGCTTGATAGAGTTGGAGCGTGAATGTCTACTAGAAATCAAACAGCCCCAAGACTTTAATCGCCGTATGTGTGAATGTGCCTTAACTGTAGGAACCCTTTGAAAGGGAAAGAGTGTGGGATTTCAGGATGAAATTGGATTAAAGTTTTATGCTTCTTCTAGTTTTTCAATTAAACATGAACACACACACAGTGACTCACCATCCTCCCCCGACAGCATCTGTAGAGTATCAGAAATCTGGTTCCCGTGTCCGTGTAGAGTAAACGCACGGACAGTCACATTGTAGTGTGTGTAAGGCTTCAGGTAGTACAGTGTGGCACTGGGTGATGTGCTGTTGACTGTGTTGCTGTATGTGCCGTTGGTGTAGGAGACCTCATACAGGCGGATGATGCCGTTGGGTTTCTCTGGCGGAGACCAGGTGAGAGAAGCGGTGGAGGAGGTGGTTTTCACTACGGCCAGATCCCGTGGGGGTGAATCCGGCTCTGAAAGACAGAAGGAAGCATGCTAAGAGATTTCTAAAGTGTTTACGGGGGCTTCTGTATGTATATGAAACATAACTGGCTCAATACCATCCTCTAGTGTCATAACGAAGATGTAGTCTTCATCTGTCAGTGGACTTTCCCCCACGGCGGTGGAAGCGGCCACACGTACCTTATAACTACTGTACTTGTCCAGACCTGTGGATATGAGCATATATAGTGTTATATGGTGGCCTCAAAAACTTTTTGAACACCTGGGTAAAACTAAGAAATGTTTAAACATCATTGCATTAGATGTAAAATATCCAAGCAGGCTGAATCTGCAAACAAATGCAAGGGTACAGTATTTTTTTAATTATTTTTGCTCAATCTGGTGTTTTGGTGATTTTAAGTGGATGTGTTAAGTCGGTTCTCTTCAAGGTTTCCTAGAAAGTGTGTCGTAAGTGAATGAATGTACACCAGATATATACTGCTTTTCAAAAGCTTGTGGTTGGAATTATTTTTTTATGTTTTTCTAAGAAGTTTTTTGTGCTTACAAAGGCTGCATTTATTTAATCAAACATGCATTTAAAGCAATAGCATTGTGATATATAATTAAAATTTAAAACAACTATTTTCTAATGTACTAGATTTTAAAATGTAGATTATTCCTAGGATGCAAAGCTGAATTTTTTAGCATCATTACTCCAGTCTTCAGTGTAACATGATCCTTTATTATTTTACCTGTGAGCACTTCAGTGGTGGTGTCCGCCGTCTGTCGTAATTGCTGGTTTGTAAGGAGATTTTGTGCATATACAGTGTAGTGAGTCAGTTTGCCGTTAGGGTTCAGTGGCGGCTCCCAAGTAACACGGATGGAGGTGGAGGTCAGGTTCTGATAGGACACATTCTGAACAGAGCTGGGCACTGTGGGGAAAGACTGGGGTTATTTATACAGCGGTTGTATGTTATAACTACTGTACTTCAACTAAGAAGTCTGAATGTATTGTACCTTGTTCAGTTGTTTTCACTGTAACTTCTGTGGAAGGCCCTTCTCCAATTATGTTTTTTGCTGTCACACTAAATGTATACTCAGTGAAAGGACTCAGTCTTCTAACAATATACATGATGTGATCAGACGACAGGTCTGCTGTCTCCTCAGTGGCAGGTAGGACTGTCAATCAAAAAGCACAACCAATCAGATAACAGAAAGCAAAAACAACAGAGAGCAACAATGATGCCCCCCTTTTTAGCGTCAATGATAAAGTAATTTTCCCAATAATTTTCTTCACTGGGATTTTTAAAAAATGTAAAGAAATTTTGGCAGCACATGAACACAACAACATAACAAACTTTGAAAAAAAAAATATTTTAAATTACAAATTTTGTTGAGAAAATTATTCCCATGAAGCACTATTTACTTCAATAGACTATGAATTAAGTGATCAAATAAAATAATTACAGTATAATATAAAACTATTTACTCATGGGCTACTGTAAGGACTAAGTATAGCATACTTATTTAAATAAATTAATACAAAAAAAATCTGATTTATATAAATACTTATATTTTATATAAAATGTAAATAAAAAATAAAACCATATAAATATAAAATAATCTATTTTAAAATGTAAAAAAATTTACAGGTCACAATTGCTCTTTTCATCAATTTCAACCAATTTTTATGGTGACACTGACTTCTCTGATTGGTGGATTAATCTTTAGGATTATGTGTAGGGAAATGAGCAGTAGAAAAAAAAAACAATGAAGTGTCTTGTCTATACTTCAGTCAGTGTTGTTATTAATACATTTGTAACCATAAAAATCATATTTGGTAACTGAAACAAATCTGGAAAAATTAAAAACATAAACCTTAAAAAACCTTAATGGAACAATTTAGAATAAGTTTCCATTAATTAATGTTAGTTAATGTATTAATTAACATGAACAAACAATGAACAATACATTTATATCTGTATTTATCTTTGGTAATGTAAGTTAATGAAAATACAGTTATTCATTGTTAGTTCATGCCAATTCACAGTGCATTAGCTAATATTAACAAGCACAACTTTTTTTTTCATTTGAATAATGCATTAGTAAATGTTGAAATTAACATTAACTAAGATTAATAAATGCTGTAAAAGGATTGTTCTTGCTTAGTTCATGTTAACTAAAGTAGTTAACTTACATTAACTAAAGGAACAATATTCTACATTGTTACCAAAAAATGGAAACTAAAATTAAACTGCATAAAAAAAATACTATTTCAACTAAAATGAACACTGAAAATATGAAACAAATATAAAAATAAATAAAAAGCTATTTTAAAATGTTAATCAACACTATAATAGTTTATAAATAATTCTAAATGAACACTGAGTAAAGTAGATCTGTCTTGAAAGGTTTATTCATGTTGCTAAAAAAATAAATTTTATCTAGAGATTTTAAATACAATTTATACTTCCGCACACCTAATATAAATGACTAATTATTAGTTGTTATTTTGGTTGTGCTTTTAACAGTAATATAAGTATCCAAGTCACCACAACAGTTTTTTACCCTCTATTCCGATAGTGGTGGCAGCTCTTGTTGAGGGGTTTGTCTGCTGCTGGGTGGAGTCTGTGGCCACCGCCCTAGTGGAACGACGGGGCTGGGAGGGGCTTAAGTTAACCAATGTTGGTTGGTCAGTTCCTTGAGTGACAGCTGAAAGTTCAGTCAAAGGTTCCTGAGTCACAGCCTCAGTCTCAGCTTTAACAGATACATCAGTTCGGTCATGGGTCACTGTGAGCCAGGGTGGAGGTGTGTGGGGGGTGCTCGGGGTCAGAGGAAGGTCAGAGGTCATTTCTGTATCAGTGTTTGTAAAATCACGACCCAAAGTGGGAAATGTTCTGTGTGAGGTGAGAATGAATGCAGATGACGTAGTGATTTCTAGTGACCTTGCATTACGACGAAGTGGAGCATTCTGTAAACACAACAACATATTATCAGTAAAGCTAAACTAACCACAATACAGTGAGTGTGCGTGTTTGTGTGAGAGTGTGTGAGTGTGTGTGTGTGTGTGTGTGTGTGTGTGTGTGAGTGTGAGTGAGTCTGTGGAGTTTATTGTGTTTTACCTGTCCTCGCAGGGTGATGTCCTGCACAAGAGTACTGCGGTATAACACTAGTATCCGATAGTGTGTGATTAGTCCGTTCGGTTGGCCCGGGGGTCTCCAGGACAGACGGACAGATGTGGAGTCCACAGCCTCAGCTGTCAGATGAGACACAGCACTTGGGGCTAACGGGGAAATCAATGCACACACACACATACAGTTACAATAAACTTTACCAGGGGCCTTTGCGCAGTTCAAAGAGACCGCAAGATGAATTTAAACTAGATAAAAAAGTTTGTCAAGCCTGAAAGTTTAAAGCAATTGTAAAAGCCTTGAAGCCTGAAAAAATATATATAGATAAGAAAGATGGTGATAATGTTTCTAGCATGATTTGCATGTTTTCAGCATGACTGTCCTGTTACTTGCATATTGCTGGCATGATAAACAAGTAACTAGCATGTAATTAGCAATATTAGCAAGTGACTTGCATGTTGCTAGCATGATTAGCAAGTGACTAGCAAGTCAGATCAGTTAGAAAAGATACAGCACACTAAGTAATATCAGTCTGAAGAGCTGGGCTGAGTTTGGAGTTTGTTAAGTTAAAGCTGTAGGAGAAGTTAAAGTCAGACATTTTAGTCTCACAAGAATAATAAAAACTGTAATTTTCCGTTTTTTCTCAAGCCAACTTAATTACTTAAAAAAAGACAAAACGTGCTTTAAAATAAAATTAAATGCAAAAAATTTGTGATTTAAATCACAAACAACGAGAAAAGTCTTGCAAATTTATTCATAATAATAAAATAAATATAATTGTCTTTACTGTCACATTTGATCACTTTAGTGCATCCTAGCTAAATCAAAGTATCAATTTCTTTAAAAAAATATTTTGAATGGTAGTGTATATCCATGTAAAGTCTGAGTTGGACTTTATTAATGTCCATGAGAACAGCTGATATATTTTCCCATTTCTAAAATCCATTGCTGAGAAAAGTGCAGCGCTTTATTTATCATAGCATTGGATGCTTTGAGCCCTTGAACCCAAATCAAATTTTAGATAAAAGCAACCCTAAGTGAACAAATAACCTTTCATATTTGTCCACACATTTAATAAGCATTTTCTTATTCAGCGCCAACTGGCTGTGTATGAAAAAGTCATTTCCTCCAGCTAAATTAACCCAATTAAAGGTATAATTAGAGATAGCTGATTTCTTAGACAGACAATTACACCCATTCCAGTTAAATATAAGCCTTATTTATAACTCTCATTTATTTTGACCCCTGAATTTGAACACTTAGAGAAGTCGCAAAAAACGAACACATTCACCGAGCCATCTGTTCTCCAAACAGATGAATCACAAATTAAATCGTTTTGTAAGACGTGGCTCCCAATATGTCACTATCAAACATACACAAGCACACACAGTTTAAAGACCCATTCACACCAAGAACGATAACTATAAAGATAACGAAATTAGCGTCCACACCAGCAGCCAACATCTTCTGTTTATTATAAGCGCACAAAGCCTTCATTAGCTCGTATATTTGTGTGTATAATTTATAATATACATATATGTATATGTATTTTACCTTCTGCTAGTGTTGTAATGTTGATCTCTGCTGCCGGTCCTGTGGCCCCTGCTGATTTGGCCATCACACGGATGTAGTATTGTGTGTATGGAGTCAGTCCAGTGTACATAAACGCTTGTTCGATTGTGTTGTTCTCACTAATAAACCCTGAAATACAATCATACATGTACCGCATTATTAAACAACTATTAAAGGATGTGCTTTGCCTTCAGTAGTCTAGAGCAAGTCAGGAGCATGTGTGATAAACACAAGGCCACACAGCTTCATATAGTAACTGGTCGGTGTCATAGTGTGGTGTCTGTCGGATAATATGAATCGTAAAGGTATTGGTTTTCTTACCTTCAGAGCTGTGGAGTTGGATGACGTAACTGAACCGTCCTGTGGTGATCTTTGGAGGGTCCCAAGATAGCGACAGAGATCTAGAAGTGATGTTTCTGAAAACTACGCTTTGTGGTGGGTCTTCAGGGGCTGCAACACACAGTATTGTTATTATTATTATATATATATATATATATATATATATATATATATATATATATATATATATATATATATATATTTTTTTTTTTTACAATTTTGAAAACTTGAGATTATGTTTTAAGGAAAAAATGTAGATTATTTAGATAAAAAATGTGTCCTATTGCTATAATTCCAGATATTATTATAAAAATGATAAAAACACACATTTGCAACATGTCTTAAATTTAACAACAAGCAACACATCAGAGACATTTAAGTAAAATAGTCTTTTGAATAGAATTAGGATTTTCTACATTATTTTTCTACAGTTTTAAATAACTGCTTTTTCAGCAGTCATTAGTCACATGGTCCTTTAGAAATCTTTCTAATATGCTAATATATTTTTATAGAACTTCTGATCCATTTAGTAAATTTATTTTATTTATAAATTTATTGCATTTATTTATAAAAAAACCCTGTAAAAATCACTTTACTAGAAGCCTAAGTGAGAGGGGGAAGAGTGGGAGTTTGTTGTGACACCATACTCACTCGTGTAGCTACTTATGTAACCTTCTTTAAATAGGGAAAACATGGAAGTTTTTGGTGGCTTCTAAATTCATCTCTTTTTGGATCCTAAGGAATGAATAATGCTAAGCTAAACGCAAGCATAGTAGCGCCACGTGCTAAAACAATTGAGTGCATGCACTGAGACAGGAGAAGTACATATCAACTCTAAGTTGAGGGAAGAACATAGTGGAATATGGAAAAATGGTGCCGTTTTCCTTTAAACATAATGCATCATAAAAGTATTAACACAGTAGTATAAAATGCATTAATTATGCCTTAATGCACATTATAATGCACTGTATGATCTCATAAATAATTCTAACCACAGTTATAATACTTGTCCATTTATTTTTTACACCTTTAGAAAGTATAATGCATTAAAACACATCACAAACAACCCATTTCAGATATAACAAAGAATCTGCATTATACATAAAATCAAAGTGATAAACTAGGGAACAGCAGTGTAGATCTACAGTATGTGAGAATTAAGAGTGTGTTTGTGTGATAGCATACCAGCCTCTGGCATGCGGACCATAGTGCTGGCGATCTGTCCCTCCCCATCACTGGTGAAGGCGGAGACTTCAAACACGTAGGGAGTGTAGGGGCGGAGCTCATCGATCTTCACACTGATTGGAACACTCCAGATGAAGGCGGGAGGTACGGCTGAGAGCGTAACAGTGGGCAACACAGCAGAGGTCAACTGGGAAGACACAGACGGGCTTGGAGTTCCACGAGATAAGATGTCTGCTGCATCCTAGAAGACACATAACGCGCATAAACATTCCGAAACGGATTGTAAAGATTGCTAGATCGATGCATACACCACTGTGATTTGAGTTTGGCTCAGCTGTCCTGTATCACTTTAAATATTCATTAATGTACTGTAAGTGCAAACGTACGTTGCAGTGAGGCAGGGCTCCGTTCATGATTTCCTCTGCGTTGAGCACCCGTGTACGGACGATCTGGCCTGTTCGAGCATGTTTGACTTTTACTGCAAACTTAGTGATGAGACCATTAATGCGTACAGGGAGAAACCAGGTCACTAACACTGACGTGTGATCCTCTGCGAACGCTGTGAGGTTTGACACCAGACCAGGGGCTGTGAGATTGAACAGAAACACATGGATCAGAACACATACACACACACACACACACACACTAATCAGACATTGTATTTTCATACAATACATACATCTCCACTTACAGTAGGCATTACTTTAAGGCAACATAAGCAGAAAATCTTTGCTCGCATATACACTACCATTCAGAAATTTGGATTTTTTATAGTTTTTTAAAGTATCTAATGCTTGTCAAGGCAGCATTTATTCAGAAATATAGTAATACTGTGAAATATTAATACAACTTCAAACAACTGTTTTATATTTGAATGTATTTTTTAAATGTAATTTATTCATGTAATCAAAGCTGAATTTTCAGCATCATTACTCCAGTTTTTAGTGTCACATGAGCCTTCAGCAATTCTAAAACGATGATTTGCTGCTCAAGAAACTTATTATCGCTGTTGAAAATAGTTGCTTAATATTTTTTGTGACAAATACCATAATTCATTTTTTTTTTGTATTTCTGTGCTTATTAGCATATCAAAATGGACTTCACAGGAGGAGTGCTATTCATCTTTTACACATGAGTGACCATTAACAAAGTTGCTGTCCATTAAGAGCATTTTGAATCAGTTATTAAAGATGCAGCCTTTGAAGACAGCAAAGAGGCTCACTATGACTTGCAAAAAAGCTTATCTAGATATTGCTTACGGGCCTCTGCAGTTTTGTAGTACAGAGACTGGCTAAAAGGTCCAACTCCTGCTTTGTTTACTGCTGCAACCTGTAGAGAAAAGACAGAAGTAAAGCTTTTAAAAAGCAATACACAATAGCCAAACGCACGCAGCATAAGAACGTCAGCTTGATTTATCACCATGACTTAGCAGAGGTGGTTATATAAACACTGTGAATGAAGATTCCAATGCAAGATGATCTACTCCAGACAACAGGTCCATCAAATATTGTCACATTTACAAACACATGCTCACACAAAAGCTCAGAGGGTCAATTCAGAGTTCACGGTGTACCCAGCCAATGAATTCATGAGACAAATGAGGGAAAACAGAGATCCCTCGTGGATCCAGAGTTCTCTGTAGGAGATGAATAATTCACAGCTGATAAATTATTGAGTGGGATCAATGGAATAGAGGCCACTGGCAACTTTCCCATGGACAGTTAATCCAGTAATGTCTGCTGAACGCTGGACCTTCCCTACAGAGTTAAACAGCTTTTTCAGATACGTTTTTACTGGCTGATGTTTCATTAGAGGTGACACAACAATACACCACAATGACCACCGCAGAACACATAAAAGGGAAATAAACATCTCAGATACAAGTAATATCTGTAACATCTAGAAATGTGTAATTTTCATGCAGGTCATGCTTTTGCCTTTAGAAGAGCTTTGGTTCTTTGGGAAAAATGTAGTTCAGCTCTTGAACCGTGTGATGTTGCAGCATTCCTGAATAAGAAGCCTGGAGTTCTTTAGATGAATTGGAAATCTCTAGAACTTCTCACTGGGAATCTTTAAGAAGCACATTTCTCATGACGTCACATCTGAATTTGTGAATAGTGTGTACTAGGACACTTCTGCCCTAGAATATGAGCACATTGTGATCCCTAGGAGTATTTAATGAGCAGACCTGCCATGATTAAAAGCACTTTGAGGATGCTTTTTTTTTGGCATTTATAAACTATCCACTGAAGTAAGTGCATCAAGTGTTTTTCTCCTTTAGCAAAATTATCCTTATTACAACCATGCTTGCTGAAATTATTATTTTATTACTTTATAGCTTTTGTGCATTTGAAAATTCTGTTGTTTTATATATACACTTTCATTCAAAAACTTGGGGTTAGTTAATTAATTAATTAATAATAATAATAATAATAATTTATTCCACAAGGATACATTATATTGATCAGAAGTGACAGAAAATAACTTCATAATGTTACAAAGGATTTCTATGACAAAAATTTATTTCTTTTGAACTTTCTATTCATCAAAGAATACTGAAAAAAAACACAGTTTCCACAAAAATATTATGCCACACAACTGTTTTTAATGTTGATAATTATAAGAAATGTTCCTTCAGCAGCAAATCAGCCTATTAGTATGATTTCTGAAAGATTGTGTGGCACTGAAGACTAAAAATTCAGCTTTGCCATCACAGGAACACATTAGACATTAAAATACTGTATATTCAAATAGAAAATAAATTTCACAATATTACCGTTTTTTTTCTGTACTTTTGATCAAATGAACGCAGACTTGTTGAGCATAAGAGACTTCTTTCAAAAACATTACAAAAATCTGAATTCAAATTTTTTATAGCTTCAATATTTCCACTTTTAATATGATTTAGCTTCGCGAAAGTTATTATACTTTAGTTCCTTTTCACAGTTTCCTAAAAACATTTCCATAAAAACATACTGTTGTCAACTTGTAAAGCGCTTTGGATGGCCACGGGTCTGTTGAAAGTGCTATATAAATGCAGTCCATTTACCGTGTACATAAAACCTTACGTTTTTTTGAGCCTTTCTTTAATTTTTGCTATCAAATAAACAACTGAAACGTGTGAAGCGTCAAGCGTTGCACCTTGATGTTGTATGTAGCTCCAGGGGTGAGTGTGTTGAGCAGGGTTTCTGGGATATCCAGGCTCTTGGTGACCTCAGTGAAGGTAGGGTCGGGATATGGACACATTTCCTTGTATCTGATGACAAACGAGTGAATCGAGGAGTCGAGAGGCAATGGCATCCGCCAGGACAGCAGGATCCCAGTGGAACCAACCCGCTCCCCTTCTGGTTTAGAGGGGGCCGCAGGTACTGCATACACATGGATAAAACACAAATAATGAATTAAATTAAGCATTTTATAATGCATTCACTATGCTTTCCTAAGATAAAACTGGAATCTAATTGGTTGATTACAGCAATTCTGTAGTTTTTACACACAATTAATTTAAATTCATTGTCACTCAAGCATTTATTATATTGCCATTATATCCTCTTCTTCTGCAATGAAGCAGAACGGATATTGTTGCTCTGACCTAGATTTAGTATCATCCAGGTCATTATCAAATTTATAAGTCTTTCAGAAAGCGTTTGGCTCGCTAACAGCTATCCATTGTTGTGGAGGTGTTAGCCATTTAGGACAATAACAATAAAAAGCCAACAGAAAGCGTGACCCGACCATGCCATTATCAGAGGGACGGGCAAACAGCAACCTGGGAATCTGATACCGACCTATAAAAGCCTGCTAACTGGAATCAGCATCAATTATGCAAGCATAAATATACACACACATTTCAAATGGAACAAAATGCACGTGGATTCATGTACAACATCTCAAATGGTTTCGTCTTTCAATTTTCATCACTGGTTCTAGGCTTACAAAAACAATACGGTGGTACAGAGATGGTATCAGATAATGCTTTTATGTATAACAGTACTGCATGATTATTGTATTCATGTACCATGGTTTTTGCATGGTACTGCAAAGAAAACTATTATAGCATACCATCCATGGAATCTTTCTATAATTCTTTATAGTGGAAAAAACTTTCTTTAGATCATTCAAATGTTCTTCACACTAAGAACAAATGGTTCTTTTTAGAACCGCTCACTGAAAGGTGTTTTGGGGACCATAATGGTTCTTCTATGACAACACTGTGGAAACCCTCTTTTGGAGCCTTTATTTTAAAGAGTGTCATATGTCTACAAAAGCAATTTAATGCTTTTTACTTGACAAGCAAAAACAGCTAAAAATTTCAGGAGGAAGTCTAGAGGAATATATATAAGGGAACAGTGGTTTAAGAAGAGAACACACAGACTTACAGGATATATTAGTGGTGACGAGTATTCGGCTGACAGGTGAGCTGAACCCTGACGAGGCTACTGCATTGACCGTCACAGTGTATGATGTTCCAGGGGTTACACTGGACACTTGAGCCTAAAACATAGACTATACAAGTTACACATCTACAACCAACATAACATGCAAAGTAAAGTTTTTAATTTGGTAATTGATTAGTATTTATACATGTCACGTAACACAAAATCCATGCCAAACAAATATGCAATGGACCAGTATAATGATAAAATGTTATGTTTTGTTGTTATAGGTTTAGTTGAAGGTGTTGTTTTGCACCTTAAAGTTCAGGGTTTATTTTTTTAAAAGCTGTTTTCAATAAAAAAAAATTAAATCTTAATTTAACTTAGTTATTGTTATTGAATGGAGTAGAATTTTTCAGATATAGTCAGTAAAAGCTAATTTCCAGTGCATGACAAAGCTTCTGAGAAGACCAAAGCACAATATATGTTACAATAAACCTCAGGTAAAATATAAATGTCAGCACGAGATAATCAGCAAACCACAAACTGAATGTGATCAGATATATGAATGCGATTCAAATAGCACTGGCTATGCCTGACTGAAGACACATTAATCAAAGATGTCGCAATATTCCCTCAAAATACCATCATGCATCAAACTGCCTTGGAAAACATCTAGATACCATTAATAATACAAGCACCTCAGACACTCCCACAAACACACTTTTTGCAAACAAATCTTCTGGAGTTAGCATGCACTTCAATTGACATGGAGTTCTGGCAATAGTTTCGTCAGAAATCATTGGTTCATAAATATCATAGAAGAAAAGCATCTGTTTTCTGTCACATGTTCACAAACACAAGGTTGGTTGAGTAATGAAACAGCGGCAGGCTGAATTACCGTACGTGATGTCACACCACTTGTTCCAGAAAGACAATAGTCTTATCAGAGCTGAGGATAAAATAGCCTGACAACACCAGTAAAACAAGATAAGACTAAAAAACCTTATTCATGCATACATACGTTACATAACCGGTATACTGTATATGCACAAGCCATACTGTAGTTCTATGAATTTCATTGCAAAATATCAACCATATGAACCAAGTTTATACCGAGACAAATACCCAGAGCTTTTCACAGAACTAACTGTGTAGTTTCAATTTAACTAGCCGGTCCCAAGATCTCAAAGAAAGTTACTGTCAAGTTCACAAAGGTGTACCATAAATGGAAATGAATGCCGAAAATGAGCATAAAGCATCTATATTTAAAAATACATTTTGATTGGTGATAGCAACAAATGAATACCTCAGAGAATAAAATGGCAAATGGCAATGCTTTCCAAACACACAGTCCTGCACAAACCAGTCAATGCACAGTGATATTTATCCCACACTCAAGTCTTTGTTTGTGTGCCAGTATTGTCGTTTTCCTTCATTCTACGAAACGCAAGCCAGTTCAAAAATTCCTCTAAGGTCGTGTGGCGTCTCACCATCTCACCAGCTCACACCTTTGTCTCTAACAGAACACAGTCTGCGTGTGTATGGGGAAGAAATCAATCTTGCAGGCTTGCAGAAAATCACTAAATTGTCACCCTTTTTCACCCAAGTCCCTGAGTTGAAATTTTCATATGAAGTCATTCATTATATGTCACTGAAATTTATTTGAATTTCATTTGAAACACCCAGTAAGGTGTTCAACTGGAATTTCAATAAGAATCACATGAAAATTAATTTATTTACAGAACTGCAATTAAAAGTATAATATATTTTTTAAAATAATAATAATAAAATAAAATGCTCCATTTTAAAGACTTTGGGGTAACTTATATTCTGGGAAATGAGTCTCTTTTGTAGGTTAATATAAGTAAAATTTAGTAAATATAATACAATTCTAAAAAAGTCTACATGTGGCCATCCATTTTAACTTATTTATTTGAACAATTCATTTTGCTACACAGGAAAAAACAGTGTAGGACAAATTTAACTTAAAAAATGCACAAATAATTACAAAGAAATGGCAAGTAAAACAATGAATTAAATGTGAGATTCTAGAATAGCTAAAATAGCATTTCCTTGTCAAATGTACTCCAAAAATAATTTTATTTAGACATATATCACATACATCGTCTCAAATTCAATTTCAATACAATTCTGAATAGCGCAACTACAGTCAAGTTGTGCCATTCAGAATTGCAGTGAAATTAAATTAGATTATGTTTTTTTTTTTGACGTTCTAAATAATTACATTTCAATACAATAGTGAATGGCACAACTTGACTATTTAATTTGGTCCATGGTTAAAAAGCCTGTGTAAAGCATGTCATGTAATGCAAAACCAATTCAATGCAAATATGCAATTAAAGCCTACCTGAATGTTCCAGAGGCCTGCATACAGGACAACCAGCAGCGGCAGACAGGATGGCATGATGGCCCCTCACTGACAGAGAGCTGCTGGATGGGTGAACGGGCTAACTAACCAGTGCTATGTGAGTGATCAGAAACAAACCAGTCCCTCCACCACTGTTAAACCTATTATTAATGGTCTTCTCTCTCTCTCTCACTCACTCTCTCCCTTGTTCTCCAACCTTCCTCCACACTCCACCCAACTGACACAGATACTCTTCTACCTGACACCTGGCATTCGGGTGCGGGAGAGCAGTGACTCAGGGTGTGTGTGTGTGTGTGTGTGAGTGTGTACCTGCACTCCGCTGTCTGCTGTGGTGGTGATGTTGATATTGCCGTGGTCAGGACGCAGTTGGACCAGGTAGTTCATATCACATCCAGGTGATGCCAACCAGTGGAGTGAGAAAGCATGAGGTGACACGCTTATCACTTGCAACCTCACAGGACTGGCAGGGACTGAAATACACAGATTTAGTTTTGTTACTATACAAACATGCAAATGCGTGCATACCGTACAATTTAAAGTAATAAAAAAATTGTAAATAAACTGTTATCTGATTCCTTTACAGTTGGGTTTAATTCCGATTAGTTCAGCTTAATTCAAAGCAGCTTAACCAAACCAAATTTAACCAATTATTTGAATAATTAATTTAAGTTAAATGCAGCTCAATCCAATCATATCATCGTTAACTAAAACTAAAACTATTTAACAATATATAAACCCTTAAACTAAATGGAAATGAGTCCTTAAACTGAAATAAAAGTTTAAGTATAAGGTAATTAGTAAAAACAAAATAAAAATAAATAAAAAATAAATAAAAAAGACAATAAAATAGTTAAACATTCACTAAAATTAAAGTGAAAACTAAATAAAAAAATCTAATTAAAAATAAACAAAACTATAAAAATATTTCAATGATATTAAAATAGCCCTGGTTCAGTTTACTAATTTACATGTAATTTACAGGTACAGTTTGGTGCAATATAGTTCATTTCAGTTAAATTCATTTAGGCTTTGTTTAATTCAATGCAATAAGAATCAGTTATGTGCAGTTTAAATTGATTCAGTTTGGTTCAATGATTGGTTCAAGCGTTAATTGACAATACAATCTGTTTTAAAACAGTTTCACGGGGACTAGTACCTTCGGTTGTGCAAAGTGTATTGTGGGTAACAGTCAAACCTGTACATATGGTGATTGTGGCAGCGGTGCCACTGATGTTGTTTCTGTAGCGTTGAACAGTGATGTTGTAGGAGCAGCCGTTCCACAGGCTGCTGACAGAGACCTCCTGCGAGTGTGGACTCTCATCTAATGTCCAGATATGAGAGATGTTACTGACCGACACTCTATAAAAATCAAAATGACCAGTGGTTGGTTTCCATGACACTGTGGCAGATGTCCCATTGACGTGAGACACAGAGAGTGAACATACACCTGCTGGCCCTGGAGTTAAAAATAAAAAAATGAATGATCTTAATTGTTAATATGTGTTTTATCTGTATTTGTTAATGATACCAAAAGTAGAAAGCGTCACTAAGAACAGAAACAAGGGCCACTGCTTCAGAAATGTTGGCTGGTAGATTCTTACTAGTAGAGATGTTTTGGGATGTGGTCTGGCTGAAATCTGACCCCAGGAAGGACTGGATCTCAAACCTGTAATCACTTCCTGGGGTCAGGTCATGAATCCTGACACTGTTGCTATGAAGATCAACCCGGTGCTGCAGAGGGAGGTCACCCGCAAAGCCATACTGAAGCTAAAGAAGATTGAATGAGAAGAAAGCAACAGAAATCAAATAAGCAAGAATGCATTTAACTGACTGACTGAGCATGACTGTTTTCAACACTGGTAATAATAAGAAAATTCTTGAGCAGCAAATCAGCATATTAGAATGTTTTTTAAGAATCATGTGACACTGAAGACTGGAGTTGTAATGCTGAAAATTCAGCTTTGCAGCACAAAAATAAATTATATTTAAAATATATTCAAATAGGAATATTTTTTTTAAATTGCAATAATATTTGAGTTTTTAGCAGTCTTGTGAGCGTAAGAGATGGCTTTCAGGAGTTTAAATAAACTTTTCATTGCACAAAAAGCATCTTTACATCATACACTCAAATACCTTCGTTCTGTTTGTAAGGTATAATGAAGGCTGGTGCTCATGTATTATGAGAAAGGCAGAAACCCGAGCACACGGAGGTGTTGCTAGGCTACATTTCAGCTGAGACGGTCAGCATGAAAGTTTAAACAGGTGTCCAAAGGCCCTGATACTAGTCTAGTCATGCCTACAATACACAAAAAGTATTCTGATAACTCATTCCACATAACTGCTTCAATTAATTTCTATTAAACCGCTAAATCAAGAAAACAAACAAGCAGAAATCGAATGTTAAAATATCATAAAATATCATATGCAATGACCAAATCCATACAGTATGTCGATCTAGATGCTGATTGGATAAATGAAATGTCACCCTACCCTGTAACCATCCACGTTGCCCGGTGGGTGTGTCCACATCACATACATGCTGCTCACTTCCTGTTCAATGAAAGTGAGGTCGTCAGGAGGTTCTGGAACTGAAGTACACAAAGTCAATTTTGTGTGTGAGTTTATAGCTCCGTTCCAAATTCTAGTGAGCTGCCTACATAGACGGCATTTAAGGCATATCTCAGACTGTTCCGAAATTACACAGAATAAATGTATTAACTAAATAAAATATCAGGAAGTTTGTCTTTAAAATGGTCCTTAATTAAAACTACCAATCATCATGCACCTATATTTTATCTAACGGCCAATTCAAGTGCAACATTGCACATATCTTTCAAAGGGAACCCAATCCCAGAATGCATTGCAATAAGCTCATAGGACAAAAATGTATGCAAGATGGCAGATGAGATACTTTTATTCAGCAATGATGCATTTAATTGATCTAAAGTGACAGTTTACTTCGAAAACATGCTGTTTGTTAATATTAACCAGCACAATGGTTTTCAACACTGATAATAAAAATGATATTAAAAACTGGAGTAATGACGCTGAAAATTCAGCTTTACCATCACAGGAATTGAGAATATCCTAGAGATATATTTAAATAAAAAACGGTTCTATTTCACAATATTACAGTTTTTGCTGTATTTTTTATCAAATAAATTCAGAATAAGAGACTTCTTTTTAAAACATTGTAACAATTTTAAACTTTTGAACAGTGGTGTATATGTTATTCAATAGCTAATATCATGAATAAACAGATCAGGGAAATTAAAATGGATTATTAGGTTAACCGCAGAATCAAGCTAACATTCAACTCAACTGAATTGGTTTCACATGGAGAGCTCTATTTATCTGGTGTATATTAGTAGATGCTAATAGTAGACTCCAAATGAGTCATTTATAAGGTTAGATTTCAGCTAGCATGCTGCTATGGAGGGAAGCTGTCTATGTAGGCATTAAGCAAGGCACTAAGGTTTGGAATAGAGCTAATGTGTGGATTTGTGTGAGACAGTAAGTTAAATGTAAATGTAGTCACACTCACGTGTGTTAGCGTTTACAGCAGTGGGTAAACTTCGCCTTTCTCCGCTAACACTGCTCACTTCAACAGTATACACACTTCCGGGCAACAGGTTGTCAAAGCAATATGCTCTAAAAAGAGAGAAAGCCACAGTTCAAACCTCTCTCATAAAGAATGAATCTTCAGTGCAGATAACTGATCTAAATCCGCACCTGTCATCAGACACACTTTGACTGGTCTGCAGGATAAAGGTTGAGTTTCTGATGGACAGGATGAATGAGTCACAGACCCCCCGGCCGGCCCTCCAGCGCACACTGAGAGACGCTGATGTCCTCTGCACTGGCAGCAAGGTGACTGGACCGGGAGCTACAAAAACACTCAAGACAATTAAAACGAAGTTTAAGAACAGTAAGATCAAAAGAACAGAATTGATTTGAAGGAGAATTATTTACATTTTTAAATTCAATGTATTTAATTGATTTAATTCATTTCAATTTAGATCATTTTAATAGATCCTCTGTAAATCAAAGTATTATTTTTATAAAACAAAACAAAACAAACTCAATGACCCCAAACTATTGAATGGTAGCATAAGTAGCTTATGTGAAATATGTGTACCAGCTCTTATGGCGATAATCACAGCCAAACTGTCTCTGAAAAACTCCTTCTCAGCTCGGACTGAAAAGTTGCATAGCTTTCCTGCAATCACGTCTTTAAAAATTGCCCTAGTGTTGACTACCTTCTGCACCTACAAAGACACACACAACAAATTAGTAAACAAACTATTTTCCCCTTCTTTGAGTATCTATTATTTAAGGACAGCATAAAATAGACTTGATGCAAAATATTGACTTGATTCACTTCAGCTTCATAAAAATGATGTTGGTGATCCCATTGATGGTGGAATGGGATCAGGAAATGTACTTCTTTCATCAAATGTTGTCATTTATAGTATGTAAGAGAAGAAACACAGACATCATACACAGGATGTGTACTCACACACAGGATCGTACCATGACAGAGTCAGCACAGTTCATACACAGCGCCTCATAATGGTGGCTGCCCCCCTCAGCCCCGTCCCACAGAAGCTCTATAGAGCTGTCAGTCACAACACCAGCACGCACATGAGTGGGCGGAGCCAAACCTGTCAATAAATAAACTAATTTAAACAAAATCAGTACTAAACTAACTGTGTTCGGAATAACGTACTTGAATATGCACATTGTGCAAAATTAGGCTAAAATGCAAAGTTATTATTATTTTTTTTTAAGATTACATCTCAATTTGCTGCAATAAATGAGTAATGTAATTGAGAGCATATGACAATGTAGGGTTAATCTTTTTAAAATTTATATTTATTTATTTAACATACAGCATACAGTCAATGAAAAATGTACAATGCAATATAGAATAATCGGTATGCTAATATTTCAATTGACTAGTTAAAGGTTTGGAATCATAAGAATGTTTTAATGTTTTTGAAAGACGTCACTTATGCTCACAAGGCTGCATTTATTTGAAATAAATAAAATAAATGGTTTCTATTAGAATATTTATTTTATTTTATAATTTAATTAATTTTCAGCATTATAACTCCAGTCTTCAGTGTCATATGATCCTTCATAAATATTTTAAAATGCTGGTTTGGTGCTCAATAAACATGAATTATTATCAATGTTGAAAACAGTAGTGTTGCTTAATATTTCTGATGTAATATTTCATGATGTAATGATGCTGAAAATTCAGCTTTGCATCATAGGAATAAATAAAATGTTAAAATATATTAAAATAGAAAATAGCTATTTTAAATGATAATAATATTTATATTATATATTCATATTATATTAAAATTCAAAATAGTACTTTTAAATTGTAATAATATTTCACAATATGGCTGTTTTTACTGTATTTTTGCTCAAATACATGCAGACATGCATATACTTTTTCAGCAATAAAAGTTAAAGTTTCTGAAATGTTTTCTCACAGGTTCTCACAGGTGGCAGAACAAAGCCTTCACTGCTCGTGTCTCTGCTGGTCACAAACACATTAAAGTCATACTGTGTTCCTGGACTTAGGTTGTCGACTAACAGTTTGGTGCTGTCTTTGGACACTGGCGTCCAGGATCGATTATTCTGGTAAGTAATGGTGACGCCATCATAAATGCTGTTTCTGGGCATCTGCACAAAGAGCTCCACAGAATGTGTGCTAACTGTGTATGGGACAGCAATCTGGATGCTGTCAGGTTCTGAAAGAAGAATCAAAAAGGCATTCTGTAGACTGAAAAAGAAGCATTGTTGAGGAAATAGAAGATAAAAACATTAATGAATCATACTTAGAGTCTGTTGTATGGTTGTCACTACGCTCATGTTTCTGCCCTTCACTGCAGCCACTCCCACTTCATATGTCCCACCTGATTTGAGCTGTGTAAGAGAGATGCAGGTGGAGTCATTTACCCAGAATTCTCTAGTTTGAGCCTGATTTGTTTGTGGGTGGAGCTTGATGTAGTATTGATCAACTTCCTCGTGCAGTGAAGGCCACCAGCACACAGTCATGTTCTCCAGACCCACAGCATCAGCTGAGACCCTGCGTGGAGGACTAACCTCTGAAACACACACATCCACACACAAAACATCGATGTGGAACTCAATTACCCGGCAAGTGAAAACCCAAATTATTCAAAGCCAACTGAGGGGGGAATTCACTCAAGATTAATTTATGAGCATCTGCTTTTTTGCATGCATTGTCTACATTGTTTTAGAAACACATTCCTATTATGCCAAATAAGCATAAGTAATATAAGCTTATTATAATAATATGGTAGTTGCATGGGTAAATTAGCACAAAATATTAAAGAAATTTGCCAAATCTAGATACACTTTTTTTTTTTCTGGCTGATACTGATAAATGGATAGATTATAATTCTATACAATTTTGTCTAAATAAATTAAACATAAAACTCTACAAATCAATTGTTTTGTTTTTTTGAATGAACTATGGCATTATAACATTAAAACTGACATTTTTGCGAACGATTACATTAATTGTATAAGTGCTATTAAATTATTAGTTTTATTAAATATTTTCTTAATGTTATGTAAACATTAAATGACAGCAAAGGTAAATTAATATAACAATTATTTAAGTTATATAAATTATTTATTACAAATAAATCACATAAATATATATTTTCTTATATTAAATATATTAAATGTTTTAAAACCTTTTTTTAATGGTTATGCATACAAACAAGGGAACATTGTATTTTTATAATTTTCAAACATTATGGGAATGCTACTTTTGAACATTCTGAAACAAGTAGTTAAATTAAAGGAATTTCAGTTGAACGTCCCATGAATTCAGTTTAGGAAAAAAGATTCCATGAATGATGTATAAATAAGGTTTTTTTGCTAATGTTTTGAGAACACTAATACTGAATGAATGAATGTCCCAAAAACGTTACTGCAAGATCGTTTGTTCACAACTAGGGGAGAACCTTGCAAGAAGTTCTGAGAACATTCCCTGTTAGCTGGGATGTTGATAAGAACTGCTTTGGATAGAATTACTGTACGTGATACTAAAGTGATTGCACCCCTCAATATCTCCTACACACTTAATGTGTTGCAAAATATACCTGTGATAACAGTCACGGACAGACTGTCAGAGCTTTCCACACCTTGAGCTGTGACAGACACAACTGTGATCCTGTGGGCACGATATGCCTTCAACCCACCAATCACAGCACTCCGATTCAACTTTTCCAAGTGAATGGCAAGGCCTCTGCCAGAGACTAGATCCACCCAGTGCAGGATGAAGTGCTCAAACCGAGCATTATGGGTAGAATCGGGGGCATTCCAACACAATGCAATCTGACTGGACGTGACAGCTGTTACTGTGAGATTCTGAGGAGGATTTGGCTCTGCAACATTAAAAAATAGTTCATTTTTAGGTTAACTATTCCTTTACTCTGTGTTGGTACTATAAACGTAGAGACTTACTTGTATTGGCAAAGAAAATGGGTCCAAGTGTCTGAGACACCCCACTGGGGCGCACAAGAACCAGTGAGAAATGATAGACATGTCCAGGAGAGAGACCTTGAACTCTCACTGGGTCTTGAGTGTTTGTGAGTGCCATATGCGAGACGGTTTGAGCCTTCGATTCATCTTCCGATTGTAGAGCAAGCGTAAAACCAGCAGATAAATCCAGGTGAGATTCATTCGACCAGATAAATGCTGCTTCTGTCTCACAAACACTCTCTAGATACAGCCATTCACTGCTGCTCTGCAACACTGTAAAAGAGACACAAAATTAATCTAAAAGAAATATTCCTGTTAGACAGCAATTCAAAGAAATAGAGAGAAAATGGAGACTAAGCATCCAAATCAAAGCCCCAGTCTTGTGTGGTGATCTGATAAAACTACTTAAAACAATGAGGTGTCCCTTACAAGTGGTGGCTTTGTTGCAGAAATCTCAGTGTACTATTACCCAGCAGTCCATGCTGCAAAAAACACTCAGAGATGGGCTGGATGTGGATTTTGGCATTGTGCTTATTTTTTTCTCAAAAATACCGTGGAAGTCAATGGCCACCAGAAACTATTTGGTTACCAAAATTCTTCAAAATATAAACTTTTATGTTCACAGTTTAAGTCTTAGTAATTTTATTACGTGCTTTTATTGTTTTTCTTTTTAGTTCTTGGTTTTTTGTACTTTACATTCATTTAGCCTTCTCTTTATTTCAGTTTTAGTAATTTTAGTACTTACTGTATGTTGCAAAAGCAACATTTCTAATTTTCACTTACGTTCTCATCTATTATTTATATTGTATTTTAGCTTTATTTTAATTAATAAATTTTTATACATAGTTTTATGCCTCCATATTTTATTATGTCTCATTTGAGCCTTCTTTAATTTTTTCTAAACATGAAGAAGGAGAAATTAATTATAAAGAAACATCTGAGGCAAATGTTATACTTAAAAAAATAGCAATACAGTACTCATCAGGCCATTTCTCTGAAAATGCTCAATCCAGAACAAGCAATGCTTATCACACAGCTTGATTTATCAAAACAGGACATATTCCTGGATCAACATGCTTTGCTGGTCCAGGAACCACATTCCTATCAATCCATTCAGTCCTGACTCCAACCCAACCTCTTTTTCCAGGAACAACAGTAGATGTTGATCGAGGAACATGTCCTGCTAGTGTAAATCAAATCCCTCTTATCGCAGTAAGAGCAACTACACTCAGTATCTATCTCCTTCACTCACACTCTTCTTGACAAATATAGGGGAGCTGCAGGTAACACAGGAAAGAAGTGAAGAAGTATCCCGCTCCGGTTGCATTCTTCTGCATCGCAACACAGCCCGTTTGATTGGGTGCAAGTGCTGATGTCATTTCAATATTTAAGTTGTAGGTAGAGCCATCAGACCAGCGGAAATCACCTTCTGTCTATGGATATTAAAAACACAGTTTGAATGAAACACTAGCATAGCACATACTATTTTTAACTCTTTCCCCACCATTGATGAGTTATCGTGCTTTTAGAACACAACGCTTCTTCTAAACTAAACTCAATGAGTTTTTACAGCTTCACTGTTATACACTTGGGGGCGCTATTACACATCTTTTGAACGAGTACAAAACCTCCCGAACAAAAACACAAGTGAACAGGACAGAGAAACAAGCGATATCTTATGTGAACAGATGCATCAGCAATAGACAGCATATCAATGAAAACTGCATAAAATTACGGAGTAAACTGTTGATGCAGGAAGTGGTATATGTCTTTGTAAGCTTTGGGGGTGTTGATGGAAGCGATTTACTTGAGTTATTCTTTGGTAATCTTCATGGAATATTATCCAGATGTAGTTTTTGATAAAAAATTATATTTTTTCACCTTTTTGCTCAAAGCTATACATTTTTATGAAACCTTCCCGTGTTTAAGTGTTGATAAAAAAAGAATGCTTTAAGCTAGAATAAAAATAAAAATAAAAAATTGTTTAAAAGTAGAGGCTCAGATCTTCATTTTTGTGTATTGCATATTCAAATATTCAGAGAGCAAAATATACTGGAGGCCATCAAATTTTAGTGGCAACCTTTTTCAAAAATGCTGGCGGGGAAAGACTTAAAAGTTTCAGTATGCAACAAAAAATTGCATCTCTATTTTCCATGTGTGTTTGCCCTCTACCTTATGGTCATTTAAAGCTGTCCACAACAGCAGAAGATGGTTATAGGACCCTAAGAAAGATATGATGGATAAAAACTCTGCATATGTCTTTATGTTGGCCAGATGTGACCCTGGGGTTGATCTTTCACATGCTTGCTTCGCCCCGGACCATGACATGAAACTTGGGTTCACCTTATAACAGCTCCATCCCACAGCAAGCCAGCCAACGGGACACTGACCTGCAGGAGGAAGTTTCAACATTAGTGTTTGTGTGTTGTGTCTTTACATGTTTTTCTACTATTTACATATTTTTCATCTTCTTTAAATGTTTGCTATTCTAAATCAGTATGATCCAAATGATTTTTTGCATAAAAGAAAAATGTATAATTTTGACCCATAAAATGTATTGTTGGCTATAGCTACACATATACCCGTGCTACTTATGATGGGTTTAGCGGTCAAGGGTCACAATATTATCAGGGTGCATTGACTCTTATATCACCAAGATGCCAAAGTAGTTCCAATTAGTCCAACATTTCTTAAAAGAACAATTTCCCTTAGCGTGAAGAACCTATTCATAATTAAAAAACACCTTCTTTTTTATCCAATGGAAACTTTAAAAAACCATTCAAAGGTTCTATAAATGTTACAAAATCTTCATGGAACTATCAATGCCAATAAAGAACTGTTGTGTTTAGAGATGGTGTTTGCATCGCACCTTGTTTCCCAATAAAAGTGTATAAAAATGATCTGTCCGGGATGGAAAACACAGAATCTTTCATCTTCTTGAAATGTTTGCTATTCCAAATCAGTATGACTGACACTCTTTGAACTGGTGCACAAAAGTGCATGGTGATTTATTTAATCAAATATAAAATTATATGGTTTGGTATAGTATTATAAAATTAAAAATCGTATTCATAATGACCATGAAAGTAGTCCATATAATTTCTGATTAATATTTAGATTTAGCTTTAATAAATCATATATATAAAAATTCCATAAAATGTAGTTTGTTTTAATAATGTTATGTCCTTTTGTCAATTCTTCCATGAATACATTTGGACAAAATCTGTTTGTAAATATATATTTAGCTTCAATTCAATTTTATTTCAGTATTTAAATTATATTTACATTTTCATTTCATTTTTGTTACCAAGGCAACATTTCATGTTTTTCATCTATATATATATATATATATATATATTCCTGGAATCAATTCTCTGTGGTCTTTGGAAGAAAATTATATACAAAAAATTTGAAATCTCAAGACAGTTTCATTCTTAAAAGTTGTACATTTTTCAAATAACTGGATGATAAACAGTATTTACATCAAACCCAATAAAAGCATTTTTGGTCCTACTTAATTTTAATTTTAAGACTTTTATATATTAAGCATATTCTTTTATCCAAAGCAAATTACAACAGAGGAACAGAAGCAATTCATCAAAACACTGTTCATCATATGTGTATGTGCACATACCTGTCTTTATGGCCAGCTGTAGGCTTTGGGTAACATTAATTTGGAGATGAGGGATGAATGTTTTCTTTGCCACACTGATATTGTAATGACGCCCAGGCTGTAACCCCGTCACCTGGTGGAATGGCTGAAAATGGGACGCAACCCAACACTGCTCATCCAAACACACATCCAAGACATCTCCATCATCTAATGTAGGCCAGTTGAATACGACAGTCGTGGATGAGACATTCATGCGTACAGAGGATGCCACGAGAGGAGCTAACAACAATACAGCAAAACAAGAGTATTAAAACACAGACAAAACATGTGCATTTGTGTCGTTGGAGCCTCTATCTTCAGTGTTACCAAGGTGGAAAGTCTTGGCATCTAGCAGTTCTGTATCATTGTGTGATTGCAGACTGAATCCCAGCTCCTCAGAAACTTGTGGTGCTCTGAACTTCATCACACACTCACACATGTCTTCACACACTGTAGTACTGCTCAGCACCTGACAGAGGGGGAGAGACTCAATTAATCAGATGTGACCCTGGACCACAAAACCAGTCATAAGGTTCATTTTTTGGAATTGAAATGTAAACATCATCTGAAAGCTGAATAAATAAGCTTTCAATTGATGTATGTTTTGTTAGATAGGACAATATTTGGCTGAGAAACAACTGTTTGAAAATCCGGTATCTACAATATAGGTGCAAAAAAAATCTAAATAATGAGAAAATCAAATTTTAAGTTGTCCAAATGAAGTTCTTAGCGATGCATATTACTAATCAAAAATTAAGTTTTGATATATTTACGGGAGGAAAATTGACAAAATATCTTCCTGGAACATGATCTTATCCAAATAATTTTTTACAAAAAAATTTTTTTTTTATAATTTTGACTCCATACAATGTATTGTTGGCTTTTGCTACACATATACCCATGCTACTTATGATGGGTTAGTGGTCCAGGGTCACGATATTATCAGTGTGCACTGACTCTTATAACATGAAGTTCCATTCTGGTTTCCCTGAAGAACCTTTCAGTGAACATTTCTTAAAAGAACTTAAAAGAACAATTTCCCTTAGAACCTATTCATAATTTAAAAACACCTTTTTTGTCCAAAGAAAACTTAAAAGAACCATTCAAAGGTTCCATAAATGTAAACAAAAAAATCTTCATGGAACTATCAATGCCAATAAAGAACCATTATTTTTAAGAGCGTGTGAGGATGTGAGAGAGATGGTGTTTGCATCGCACCTTGTTTCCCAATAAAAGTGTATAAAAATGATCTGTCCGAGATGGAAAACATTGAAATGCCACCTGCATATGCACAGAGGATGGACTTCTGGAACATGGAAGGCTGAAAGCCTGCAGGACAACGAGAGGAAAGAAAAATCCAAAGGGTTGATAAAACTTTTTCTATCAAGCTTTAATATTACTACTTTATTATGACGGCTATCTTTAAAATCAACATGAAATGATGGTCACAAAGAGCTTCTACATGCATTTCTGAGTGATGCATTCAATGATAAAAATAGAAAATGGACTTATTCCAATGGTAAAAATTATTATTGCAATACAATTGCCATATTAATTTCATTAATGTTATATGCCAATGAAATATTTTTAGATTTAGGCTGCATTGCCTAAAACAATGACCACTACAGTAAAAAAAGAATACAGTATTTGGCTAATAAATAACATTATTTCTTGCCTAGATGATGACAGCTGAAAAGGAAAGGCATTTCAGATTTAAAGCAAGTTAGTAGATCGTGATAAAAGATTGCAAAGACCAACATCTTCTCTTTGAAATAGCATGCATTAATAAATAACGGCACAGGAATATTTATTAAGAAAGCAAACAGGGTTAATTCTAATTTCATGTTCAAGTTTTCGAAAGAACTATTCCAGCTTAGAAAGTTTCTAACACAAACAGCATTTATTACGTAACTCAAACTCTCAGAAAGCCACATATCTTTTTCCTTCACAGCAATTTACAGCGAATGCATTTTCCTTTACTTGATGATGCAATCTAATTAAGTTTGAATAAATCATTACCTGAAAGAAGTGCAGAAGCTGCCAAATCAATGCCAGAACTTTGTCCATGGAGCTCCATCCCATAATTCCAGTGTCCATAGACGACACCTTATCCTTAAACCAAAACACTACGGTCTTTAGCCTTGCAGCTTTCACTGTAATAATAACCTACACTACAATAGTATGGTCAGCAGCATCCTAAAACAGTCTTTGTGGTCATAAGAGCACTCCGTGGCATCTTAGAGCAAAAAATCTGGCTGACTGCAGTTTACACAAAAAAATACCCCACATTCCTTGAGGTCACGCCTCCCTTGCCACTCCAGATGCCCATGCCAGCATCTCACAACTTACAAAATCCCACACTGGAGGATTCAACCACACCTCCTCCCGAAAGCAGCTCTGCGTCTCATTCATTCAGATCAGACAGCCTCTCCACCCCATATTTTCTTTTTTTTCTTTTGTACCTAATCGAAATAAGTACGGGCTTTCAAGATGACTAAAGTCGCGCAGGGTCGGTCGCGGAGTAGGGTTAACGTTAAGAGAATAAAACAGACACAAAAATCCAGCACTTCACTCCTACTTGCATTACATCACCCAATGAGAATAAACTCAAAACAATTTATATTAGCTGTCAAGAATAATTCATCAACTCACATTATGTAATGTTTGGAATGTTTCAGAGTCAATACAAGTTGTATATAAGGTACAACCCTTAAAAGAACTTGCACTGGGCAAATGTAAAATTTTATTCTATTTTGGCAGCTTTCGAAGTGTGTACTTTAGAGTTTATAACACTGCTTCAGACTTTCATTGTCAATGCTCAGCTGCTTTCACTGTACAAATACAGTCATAACAAGTCAATGTTATTCTCTCTGGAAATCAAGAGTTCACTGTATTGAACTCACAACATTCCTTTAAATTCTGATTCAGCAGATGTTCGCAAGGGAGGAGATGAACTTCTCCATGTTAATTACCTGACTTGAAAGCAAAACACAACTCAGCAGGATATAACTCCAGTCATGCGTGGGCTGATCTAGTTTAATAAATCACTGCTGGAATTAGATCAGGGTGAAGATGCTACACTTCCGCTGATGGAGGACAAGATACATGCCAATTGTTTTTCATTCAATTATTATTTATTCAGTTTGGTCATTTTACATTGAAATGTCTAAATATTATTCACACCATAAGGTGAAACAAAACTTTTACATTTTCTAAATGATTCGTATCTGCTATATACTAATATGTTTCTAGTTGAACGGAATATTACAAAATAGCTTGGTAAATCAATTAAATGATTGATTTGCACAGTGCATATGGAAAAATATAGTTTTTTTTTGTATTTTTATTTTATTATTTAAAAAACAGTGACAATAGCATGCACGTTTATAGGTAGTTTACTATATGCTAAGCATATTTAGGCTTATACAATTAAGTTCATTTGCAGCAGAGATCATGTTTTTGGCATTATGGCTATAGTATGGAAATTCAAGTTCATCGCATTATGTTTTTTGAGACGGCTTAAACATAGACTGTCAACACAACTAGTTAGTGATGGATGTGCCTGTCAAGCAACTGTGTAGAATTTCTCTTTAAATATCAATGCCTACATAAAGGCCTGTTCACACAAAGGACGATAATGATAAAGGTTTAAAAAAAAATTACTATAACATAAGTATACAATAACAGAAAAGAGAAACAACATTGTTGGAATCACATGCAGAATGATGAATGATAAAAGCACTGACAGACAATCAGAGTCTATCCTGTTTTGAAGAGATTTAGAAAACTGCAACGTGCTTATAAAAAAACATAATAGTGAAATTGTGTGTTTGGTTGGACGTGAATATAATTTCAGTATATATCACTTTATCATTATTACTCTTGATGTGAATAGGGCTTAAGACTGGATTGTTTATTTTCTCCGTAACTAAAACATTTAATATAATTTTTTTGTTGTTGTTAGAGAAAACACAAAGTTGCCATTTAAATAAAGCATTTGGTTAAAAGCAAAGATTTTGAAATGTAGAAATGTATTTCAAATGTTAATGGAAAATAATGAATCTAATAATATCCGTCCCCATGTCATTTCATCATTCAACAAATGTTAATACTAAAATCTAAACAGTTTGTTGTTCTTGTTTGAATAAATGTTTGATTCACCTAAAGTGCTCACAGATAAATTATAGATCTCAAAGACACAACAAATCCAGTGATTGTGTTAGTAGTTTGCGGTTTTACAGATACTGTACTGTATATGCAGTCGGATTGGGGCCTGTCTGCGTTAAGCTAGTGCTCTCACTGAGATCTTAACTTTACTGCACACAGTCCGCATGGAATCAGTTCCACTGGCACGAGCAGTCCATTGGCTCCTGGTAGTAATAGTCCACCGTAGTGGCATTTCGAGTGCAGTACAGCTGAATGATGCGGTTTTGGAGGCCGTTCTCACGACAGCACTTGCAGAAACGTGCATGGCTGTTAATGTTAAAGTTGAAGATGGTGGCAGATGGACATTTTCCATCACATGAGTACACAGTCACCTGAAGAGAACAGTAAACAGTAAACTCTCCAGAAGATAAATTACACTCTATAGTACTGTATTTTATAGATAATACTAAAAACCAAACAGAATAGAGAATCATAGTTCATAGAGTTCTTTCACACTTACAGGTGCGTTACTTCTACAGTCATCTTTTCTGATGGTGGTCCTGATGGCGACTCTCTTACAGGTTTTACCATCTTCTTTGCCTACACACACACACACACACACAGAAACTGTGACTTACAAATGAACACAAACATAAGTCAACATGAAACTATATTTATAAACCATTTTTCTTCTGGAATGTGACAGAGTGGAAGAAACGTTTTAAAAATGTATTACATAAAAAATAAATAAATAAATAAATTATATTTAATAAAAAATCAAAGTTTGAAAACATTTTATCCATCTGTATTTGACTATTGTTATTTCTTATTACTGCTGTTACATTAACTAGCATTACATTATACATATTTTAAAAAAAAAAGTAATTTTATTGGCCTGATTTCAGAAAGGCTGCAGTACGTACTGTTTTATATATATATGGAAGAATGAGCAATATGTTCAGGAACATGCACAACATACTCATACAGTACTTAAACATGTAAGTGATATTTTTATATAACATTATTAATAATAAAATAAAATAAAACGGATTGATGTTTAGTAGTGTGTTTTCACAAGCTTAGAATATCCATCAATGATGCTTGGACTGTTTAGACAGCTAAACCAAGTAGAGTTTATTCTTTGTAAATGCAGCTAAAATAATGAGTCAAATACACACACACACACACACACACACACACACACACCCAAACACATTAACACAGCAGGCTCAGTGACTATTATTGCTGCACCTTGGGGGCTTCACTTGATTGACATTTTAGTTACCATGGTGACATTTGTCTGACAATGATGGAGTGGCACTATTAAGAACTGAACTTTTCACCCATATGTCATTTTTGTTTGCATAACAATGTTAAAATGAAAGGTATTTAACTCTTTTGAGGGCAGTGTGTGAGTGTTATAAATTTCAAGTTCATTAATTTTGAAACAGGGATTCTGGAGGTTCAAACGGAGGACAGATTCTGAAGATTTATCATGGGGTTTCTACAGGAAATAAATCAAGACTTCACAGCTGTGTGTCTGAGATGGTGGGAGATGAGATGTGTGTATGCAATGCAGTTGTGTCTGTGTTTGTGTCTGAATTTTACACAGATGCTCATGAGTGTCAGTATTCTTCCATTATTTAATCATCCCTCATGTCATTTCACACCAATAGTGATGTTTTTTTCAATAGAAGTTAATTATACTTCATTATGCTTTCAAGTCCCTCGCCCAAAACAATAATTGTAAAAAATATTAATATTTAAATATTCAATTAAATGATGATTACATTTCAGTGCATTGAGAATTTTCTTTTTCGTAAAAATTTACATTTAATTGTAAAAATTAAAAACTTTAGTCTATTTTAATAAGAAAAATACATATATTCATATTTAAAAAAGGTAATAAAAATAAACATCAAACCTGCTGCAAAACCGGCAGGTTATATCTGAATTAACTAAGGGTGGCGCATGTGATTTAAGACATTATTTAAATTTCTTTTCCACAGACAAAAAAAAAAAATAGTGTAAGAGTTTGAAACAACATGAGGGTGATTAAATAAAACTTTGATTACAGGCCAAATGTCTCACACACTTAATCAATCAGTTCACTTGAACTAAGAGAAAATAATGGCAAGACGGAAAGTGATAAGTGCGAAATATTTTCTTCAAAACACACACAATGTTATGAGACACAGATAAAGAGAATTCAGTAGATGAGTGAGTACCTGTATCACAGTTAGTACTAGCAGTGGGTGTTACTGGACTAACGGAAAAAGGCAACAAACCAAGTCCAGCACCTGAGAAACACACAGGGGCAGGTTCACAAACTCACAAGTCCATAACAAACTCTTTCGGTTGAAGTCGCTCGTAAAGCTTCCAGCACGCAGCACAAACGCAAGAGACCCAAACCAATGCGCGAACACACAAACCAGAGCCCTCATGCGTAAAAAGATGCACAGACCCACTGCTTACACAAAGAATACATACCAGTTTGCTGGAAGCAAATATAGCACATTCTCAGCATATGCCAGACATGTTGAGTTTTCCCCTCAAAATCACCTCTGAGTCCTTCTAGCATGCTATGCCAATGTAATCAAGACCACTGGCTCTTATCTAAGAGGTAATTAAAACCAGATTCATGCAGCATTTTCCAATATGCTTTCCTTGGATGATAAGTAATGCAAAAATACATAAACTACTATTCAAAAGTTTTGAGGTCAGTAATTATTTTTAAAGAAATTAATACTTTTATTCAGCAGGGATGCATTTAAATGATCAAAAGTAAAGCAATTCATTATGTTACAAAAGATTAAAGTGCTGTTTTTTTTTTTTACTTTTTATTAATCAAGGAATCCTAAAACAAATGCATCTTGATTTCAACAAAGATATTAAAGGGTTAGTTCACCCAAAAAATTAAAAATTAGCTAAATTACTCACCCTCAAGGCATCCTAGGTGTATATGATGTATAGGGGTGTAACGATACGCGTATTCGTATTGAACCGTTCGGTACGAGGCTTTCGGTTCGGTACGCGGTACGCATTATGTACCGAACGGTTCATTGGACTAATTAATTATATTTGGAAAATTAAAAAAAAATTGTGAAATATAATGAGATGCGTTCAACAAGGTAGTCCAATAACCCAAACAACGTAACAGGCAACGCCCCTGACACCCCCGAAGAAGAAAAAAAACACCAACTTATATGTTTATGTTAGGCTACTCTATCAGGCGCTCGCTCACTCAGTACGCGCTGAGTGAGTGAGCGAGCAGTTCATGCACGGTACGCGGTGGCCAATGCGTTTAACAGACCAGAAATAGAACATCCTCCAATAACCAACAGGTCTGGTGTTTGGGTGCACTTTACCAATTGATCGGGGCATCCAAACAAGCACGGAAATCAAAATGGACTAGTAGTAGCCTACTGTACTGTGTCGGAATTTCCTGAGCAGTACGATACAATTAACAGGCCTGCACGTTATTAGATAGAAGAACTGTTATAAATAGAACGTATGCACGGGCAGTTTTGAAAACTCCACCTACTTTGCTCTTGGAGTGCAAATCGCGTTGTATCTGAAGGGTAACGCTGAGACCAGGGTCCAGCGCAGCGCATACCGCGTCCTGTGTGAAAGACCCTTTAGCCATTTTGCAACTAACCTTCAGCGCGTACTGAGTGAGCGAGCGCACTCTGTAGTGGAAAACGCAGGTTTTAAGAACATGCTTAATGTAATTGAGCCCCGTTAGCCTACAATATTCCTTCACGAGACCATTTCAGCCAGACCGTAATTCCTGCTTTTTTCCAAAAAACATAAGCCCTATAGAGAACCAATTGAGTAAAAACACACTCAATATAAAGAGTTATAGAGTTCCATATAAAAAGTTACATCTTTGTATTTGTTCATAACTACTACAACAATATAACATTTTCATTTTTTTCTTATAAGGAGCTGTTTTTGTTTTATAAAGTATGCTGCTAAGAAAACACCATAGAAGATGGGTAAAGAATAGCTCCATCGTTGTTCAATGTAAAAAAAAAAAACCAAAAAACATACTTTGTTAGTTTTAATAAATAAAACATTTTTTAAAAATCAAGGAAATTTATCTGCCAATTTTTTCTTTTTGCTGTATCTAAAACGTACTGAACCGTACCGAACCGAACCGTGACACCAGTGAATCGTATCGAACCGAACCGTGAATTTTGTGAACCGTTACACCCCTAATGATGTATATTCTTCTTTATATTACAAATGGTCTTTAATCTGTTTAATGCCACTCAGTGGGTGTTGCAGTGCAAAAGAAGTTAAAGAAGAAAGTCATATACACATAGGATGCCTTGAGGTCGAGTATTTTATGGCCTAATTTTCATTTAGTGAAACTAACCCTTTAAGCAGTACAATGGTTTTCAACACTAATAACAGTAATAAATGTTTCTTGAGCAGGATCATGTGCATAACAGGAATAAATTAAATTTCCATTATATTAAAATTAGTTATTAAACAGTTATTCTCAAATATAACAATATTTGACAATATTGATGTTCTACTCTTTTGTTTTAATCAAATGAATGCACCCTTGGTAAGAATAAGAGACCTTCTGGCTCCAAATTTTAAACGGCAAGATGGATTTAAATATGAAAATACAATTTAAAAAAGATTTATAAAATGCTTTTGTTTCTATTAGTGACAGATCAATATATTGATCTACTTAGGATTATGCTTTTATAATATGCAACCCAAGACAATAAATGCTCAAATATTTGGTTGATATTTGTTTTAGTGCATTTCAATTAAATAATGTGAAAAATATATGGATCCCAAACATTTAACCTATTCATTCCCGTGATTTTTCTAGTTATTATTAAACACAACTGGATAAGGATTTTTAAAGTTCCAAGCCTATTAAATAATTTAGAGCTAAACACAAGCAGAATTTCATATGAAAATGACAATGTATTCAATTTATTATGTTTCTGTAACTTGTTTTTAGATTTGATCAATTTCCATTACTTTTAAGACTTAGATATCACAATTTTAAAATTCCTTGACATTACAAAAATATCAGAACCCAGATGTCATTAAGCTGATCAAAATCTGAAAAAATGGGCCACTGAAAAACCTATATTGTTAACTCAAACAAGCCATTACTGTACATACTGATTCTGACTGCATTCATCTGAACCTGTTTATACTGTACATAAAGCACCAAGCTTTGACAAGAGGCATTTAATAACCACAGACACCAATCCCATAGCACAAAATCCAGCTTGAGCCACAAAAGACAAAGATAAAGTTAAGAATGCATAGAGAGGAGGACCATAAAGCATTCTGGCTTTCATTAGTTTTCATCACAAAACCTTGTTAGCACTTTGTTTTGTACATTTCTTCCTATATCATGGCGTGTACACTCATTGTAATATAGAGAGAATTGAAAACAAGGAAAAGCACATGAAATTGAAACTGAAAGAAAAGAATGAAAGAGGCCCATGAGATGTGTACAGCAGCGCTCATTCCCCCCCCCGCCCGGACAACAGGGAGCATCTAACCACAACGCAACCAGCAGCTAGTAAAGCCCAGCACTGCTTCTCCATCATGCTGTTCCAAACAGCCCCCAGCATTCCCAGAAAGCACAAGCCAGCCCTAGACACTCTTACTTACATGTCTTACAGCAGCCGTCCACATACGTTTGAACTATGCCTCCATTCTGAAACACAAAGCACAGAGCTTAGAAAAACAGCACAAACTGGTACAGATAAGCTATAAGAACACACTGATTTTAGTCAGACCTGAATACATTCTGTGTCATTGAAAGGAGGACAGACCACTCCAGAGGCCAGAACTACTGCGCCTACCGCCGTCTCCATACAGTCAAAGCGTGTGCAGTTAGCCACCCATGAGCTTCCTGCCTGCAAACCACATCAAAATACAATATCAGGTTAATGCATGTGTTGGATTTCATGAAAACAATGATGTGGTTTTGTGTGTGTTTTGACCTACAGTCAAAAAGTACCAGATAGTGAGTGCAGATTACCATAAATAGTTCTGTAGTCCCGTTTTCACTGGGATACGAGCATGAGATGTTTTTGCAGGAGCCACAGCACACATGTGGATCAGATGACGGGACATAAACCTGATGCTATAGTAACAGAAATATAAAACAAAATATTAAAAAAACTTTTACAAATATAAATGCAAAACAAATACATAAATAATAAAGTCATTAAACACAATACAAAAAATCGCATAATAATGTCATGTAAATATAAAACGGTATTGTCCAAAATAGGCCATATTCAACACTTTTGAAGCATTGTTTTTTCCCTGAAATCCACTTCTTGAATGTTATTCAAATTTTCTGAAATGGCTGAAAGTGGTGCTTCACCTCTGTTATGATTGACTATACTGTACATTGAAATATTTGGTTTAAAATACATATTTTCTTTCATCTTATATCCATTTTCAAATTCATTATCAAAATAAATATTTAGAAAATTATGCAACATTGTTCATTTTTGTTTGCTAATACATATACTGAAAGTTGCATTAGTCATGTGACTTACAGGCTCACACTTCTCAGAGCAGTTGGCAGTGGTGACCTCCATGGCGTAGAACCCGGTGCTGGGGTCTTTATGTGTGAGGCACTGAACGGTGTAACACAGTTCCCCCTCAAAATATTGCACCATAGACTGGCCTGGGTTCAATATCGTTACGCCCTGAAACAGACACACTTCTGCCTTCTCTACACACACATACACACAGAGACACATAAACAAGCACTTGCATTTCAGTTTCACTGAATAGTGTGGCATTTGGAGTGTGTTAGTGTTTGTACAAGTCTTACTGCAGTGATACAGTGGGCATCCACATGGGCCGCCGGGGTCTGGTTCCTCCACTCTCATTTCACCCTTTAACACAAAAGTCACGGTATAACACTGTGGTTACAGGAGAATTCACTATGGCAGTATTCCCTCACAGAATACATTTTAAAACGCTTACCACAGTGCAGACAGGAAGTGTAACGTTGGGACACTGACATTCTAAAAACAACAGATGTTAAAAATAAAACTATTCAAAATGTTAGCATATTAAAATAAAAATACTTATATGGCAATACCATGGCAAAGTGATGGCATTACATGGAACTACCATTTAAAAGTATGGGGTGGGTAAAATGTCAAAAATAATTTGCTCACCAAGGCTGCATTTATTTCTCAAATATAGTGACATATTATTATTGTTATTAATATATTTACAAATGCAACTTTGTCCTGTTATGCAACACTGAAATTTCAGCCTCATTATTTCAGTGCTACATGATCCTTCAGAAAAACAATATGCTGATTTGCTGAAACCACATCTATGAATACAATAGAAATCTGATGAATAGAAATGTATTTGAAATAAAAATGTTTTTTAACATTACAAATATCTCTACTGTCACTTTTGATAAATTTTTGCATCCTTGCTAAATAGTCATATACATTTCTTTAAAAAAAAATGTATCTTACACCAACATTTTGAATGGTAGTGTACTAAGAATATCTTGCCATTTACACTGTACATTTTAGTGTAATATTTCTCTATCTTTGTGCTTGGGCATGCTTTAGTATAGCTTTATTTAGAAGAGAACTGTTGAAAAAATATCCACAGAAGTTTTCTAAATCAACAAAAATAATAAAGTGCATAAAGGGACAAAATAACGCCTTTCTAAAATCTCAAAAGGAGAATTAGAGGGTTTACGTAAGGTTTTTCCTTAGCAAGTATAATTATCTTGATTATCTAAAAAACAAAAAGGAGACAGTGTTTAGATATCTAGGTAAGTGTGCATGTGTCCAGTACCGCAGTGTGTCTCTGGGCAGCAGCTGTCCGGCACAGGTCTCTTCACCAGTACAGCTCCAGGAGCACAACTCACACTGGGCTCAGGACATAGACTCATATCACACACTGAAAGAGCAAGACACAGCCTTTAAACACGTCATGTTTCTCCTTTCATTAAGAAACACAAAATGACAGTGAATGCTTGTGTGTTTGTTCTAACTACCACAATTATACTGTGGACAGCAGTGATTAGTGGAGTTCACATCCACAGCCAGGATCTCTCCAGGCAGACACACTGGTACAGGGTCAATACAGGACTCGCACACTGCAAAACAGTCAATGCCACAATAAAATCACAAAAGATTATTATTTTAAGAATGTTTTATGTAAACATGTTTTATATTATAATATATATTTTAAAGCATTATAAATAATTGTATATATTTGTGCAATTATATATATATACTGTATGTGTGTGTGTGTGTTCGAGTATAATTAAATACTAAAAAAACTGCCTTCTGATAAATATTTTATTATTAATTATAATTGAATGCAAAAATGAATGTATTGTCAGCGTAGAGATGAGAATATCAGCTGAAGTATTCAAGTATTTATAATATATTATTACCACACATGTAGCTGTAGCAGCAAGCTTGTGCCCCTCGGACCTCCACCAGGAATTGATCTTCTCTGCAGATCGGGGCAGGAACACTCTGACATGCCAGCGGATCACATTCTAACAGGGACCAATCAGAAGTCTGACCTTTGTCCACTGATCAAATAAACAGCCAATCAGAGTAAGGATTACATGAGTTCTTACCACATCTGTATTCAGGACAACAGGACAGAGCGCTGTAGCCAATCACCAGCTTATCTCCATTCTCACAGCTGGGCACTTCACTCTGACAGATGGTGAGGTTACATTCTGCACACAAAGACACAAGCATTAGTTATGCATATTTTCTTGGAAATACTGTACATTTGTAATGTGCAGATCTGATTTGTTTCATTTATTTTTTATGTTTTGTGCCATATCAGCATCTAAGGCAAGAACCAAAAACAGGTTAATAAAATTCATTAACATATTTATAATGAGAATGCAGACAAAAAACAAGATAAATAATGTTCATGCAGAAAGATACAATTTTGCATGTATCTAATTAAAGGTTTTGTCAACTTTAATGTTTTTGAAAGAAGTCTCTTATGCTTACCAAGACTTTTGTTTGTTAGAGTAAAAACAGTATTTTTTTTAATGCAGTAACTGCATTTTAAAATAACTGTTTTCCATTGTCATTTCTATTTCGAAATTTAAAATGCAAAGCTGAATTTTAAGCATCATTACTCCAGTATTCAGTGTCACATGATCCTTCAGAAATCATTCTAAAATGCTGATTTGCTGCTTAAGAAACGTTTCTGATTATTATCAATGTTGAAAACAGTTCTGCTCATTTTTTTTTTCGTATAGAAACTGTGATACACACAGTTGTGTATCACAAATGTTCTCTGTCAGTTTAGAGTAATTTAAACAACAAGAAGAGTAAAATTACTAATTTCGTAAAAAAATAAGACCCCAAACTTTTGAACTTTAGTACATATTGTATTATTTTTTTTATCACACATATATATATATATATATATATATATATGTGATAAAAAAATAATATATATATATCATACATTGTATCATTTTGGTTTTTTAATAGTACATCAAATGAGCCAGGATGGTGTACTATTTCTGATGGATTTGTGAATTATCCATCCACGTGTTTTTTGTGTGTGTTTTTTTTACCACAAATCTTCTTAGGACAGCAGACTCCTTCCTCCAGCACATCGACTGCATACTCTCCCTCCCTCTCACACAGAGGAGCAGGTTCATAACTGCACTCGGGTTCCACAGGAACCACACTACCATTCTCCAGACACTTGAACAGACAGCAGCCACGCAGAGAGCCGTTCCACACCTCACCCGGGGCGCGTGGAGCACCATCGTTATCTGTACACACTGATCACATGGAAATAACAGGCCATTATCACAACAGCACTTTATTTTTAATACGAGCAACAACATAGTGTGGCATTCTCACCGCACTGGTCTTCGGTGACACAGAAGGCAGAGTCTGCTCGGTGCAGGATGGTACCGCTTTTACAAACGCACTCCTCTCTGATAGAAGAACAGGTGCTTTCCTCATAGTAATCTCGGTTTTGACATGTCCGAGTCTTACATGTATTCACACAGGGTTTATATTCTTTACCAGGAGGACATTTGAGTGCTGTGTGTACAAACACATACAAATATGAAAAAGTGAAAAATTCAGCATTTAAGTAAAAACCTTTGTGCTTCCATACAGTATCTGTAAACACACTCACGGCAGAAGTTGCTTTTCCTCCAGCTGAAGCAGATCTGATGCGTGTAACAAATGGCCACATAAGCAGCCAGGAAGTCACACTCGTGCTCTTTATAGTGTAAGTCACCAGCCCATATCTTATCACAGAAGTGTTCTGGAGAAACCTTCAAAACAACATTTGGAAAAATAATCAAATATAAAATGGTCAACTCACATGTAGGGCAAGTATCAATTTTCACAAATTAAACACAAAATATCAAATTAAAGTAAAAATCTGTGTCTTTTTAGTACTATTTATATACTATTATGCTATTTATAAATATAATAAATAAGTCTTTATATTTTGTTTTAATTGGTTTGCTTTAATAAATTTTGTTATGGGCTATTTTGCTTTGATTTATTTTTATTTTAGTAAGTTTAGTCCTCTAACTTTTTAAACTTCAAACTTTTATTTACTTTTATTTAGATTTATTTCAGTTGCCAATGCAACATTTCAAAATGTTTTAATGCAATATTTATATTTTATTTATTTCAGCTTGATCAATAATATTTACTAATTGCTTTTTAAAAGCATTGGATGTAAATAGGAGGCCTGCACATGAATATGTATTCAAGCTTGTGTGTGGTACCTTGTGATGACATTTAGAGAAAGGTCTCTGGTTGAGCATGGTGAAACATTTGGAGCAGTTGCCGGTGGTGCAGTTGTCTCCCACTCTGCGGAAGTAATCTGTATCCTCTGACGTATCCACCATCCATCCGTGCAGAAATACTGGGATGTCCTCAATATCCTGGACCACTGTACCATTGGGCAGCCGCAGGTCATCAGCTGGATTACCGTCACAACATCCTAACAAAGAAAACAAATACGCTGGTAACAAAATACACCAAACACGCTTACATGACCACAAATGCCCAAGGCTGATAAATTATTAAAACATAAAACATGAAAAAACACATTTAGCTTGTAGAATGTGAGATATTTCAGAATGAAACTAAATGAATATTACCTACCTAAAACCATTTTTTATCTGGGTTGGGACATATTTGGATAAAAGTAGGATATTATCTTATTGTTTACAAATATTTTTCCCCACCCATGAAACCTGATTACATTAGCAGAAAAGTTTACATTTTGATGAAAGATTATAAAAGCAGTTTTCTTCTTTAGCACAAACATGCATTGATAATTTTTGCACAATAAAATCACAGATAATGATTAAGGAAGTAAACAGGGACATATATGTTTTCATGATTTCACAGTTGTATAAAAAGTGCAAGTCCAACATACTGACCGCAGAGCCCCCTAGTGGAGGTGTTATCAGGAGCCGTGTACTGTAGGACCATGATGCCAGTGCTGTGGTACCACTTTATGTTGATCCCACCAGGTGTATTAATGATGTACATGGTCCCGGTGTCATCAATATTGAGGTTCTGCCTTGTAAGAGGAAGCCGTGCCGTAATCTGATTCACCGAAACCTGTGTCAGATCAAACAACAGAAATCACTTTTATGAGCCACGATTAAGTGGAGACACAAGATGCTGGACTTACAATACAATTTTGACTTTTAAATAAATGAGAATGTATTAACAAATGGTTAACAAATTTCAATTGCCATTATCTTGGATTTTACTCAGTTTACTCGAAAACAAACAATATTATAAGATTTACTGGCTGCTCAAATAATAACTACTAAAAATAGAGCTTTGCATTTTGTTGTGTTTTGAACAACATGACTTCATGACTAAAGAGGTCAAATCTTGCCAGCATTACCTTCCGGTCCAAGCGGTTGACCATTATTCTGTACGACTGAGTTGTAATGTTCAGCTTCTTAAAACACAGACCAGAGGTTCCACCAGAGGGAGTCTAACAGGGAGAGAAGAGGCAAATGAGCTGTATAATAATAATTCTGTAAATAACATTTGAACATAAATAAGCCAATAACACTTTAACACTTACAGGTCTTCTGATGTAGTTCACACTCTGGAAGCAAAAGTCAAGCATTTAATAAAATGTGAAAAGCGTATATAGAAGACAGTTCATTACTTCATGGTTAAGTGATAGCATGGCTTTACCTCACTGGTTGGACATTTCTCAATGTGACCGACTATTTTCTCCCTGGGCAGGTGTACCAGAATATAAGAACCGATATCATAAAGAGCCACATTATTCCCATCGAACGTGATCACACGCAGGTCAGAGATTATAGAGCAGCGACCTGACAGGACACACAAACATTAAAAGCCAATAACATGATGAACACTTTAACTTAATCAGTGTTGTTACTGTTAACTAATAAAAACTATAAAAAAATGTTTTCATTAACTGAAATAAAATATAAATATTAGGTGAAAAAATTAAGGTAAAGAAGGTCCAGAAAAGTATGAAAGACATCGTCAGAATAGTCCATCTGCCATCAGTGGTTCAACCGTAATGCTATGAAGCGACAAGAAGAGTTTTTGTATGCAAAGAAAACAACTTTATTCAACAATTAGTCTCCTCTGTGTCTCTCTGCATCACTGTAGAGCCATTTTGGAGAATATCCGCTGAACACAAAATGCGTACACTATTCTGATGATGTCTTTTATGCTTTCCTGGACCTTGACAGTGTACTGTAAGTTACTAGGCGGTCAATGGGACAGTCACAACACAAGCCTCCCGGTTTTCATCCAAAATATCTTAAATTGTGCTCCGAAATGTTGCCTTTGCAACTAAATGAAGTTGAAAATAAATAATATATACTGTAGAAAAACGAAATTACTTAAAATAAAACATAAAACGAAATTACTAAAAAAATTAAATACAATCGTATAGAACTACTACTAAATACCACAAATATGAACACCTCACATGTAGAGCACTTTGGTGTAACTCTGTTGCTTTTAAATGTGCTATAGAAACACATTTTGACTTGACTTTTTTTATAAACACCTCCCATCTAGAGCAAACCTGAATGGTCATGCGTGTATGACTTACATGGGCACTGCCACAGTGGGCAGCAGGGGTCTGTGTTGGTCTGGATCGGTGTGCCCAGCAGGTTGCACTGTGGCTGGCTGATGTTGTATCTGCAGTGCTGAGAGGAATTATGCAGCATCAGCTGTCCATTAAAGCAGATGTACTCACTGCACTCATCCACACGTATTGAATATGGAGACTGTATGGATACAAAACAGAGACAAGACAGCCCATAAACCCTTCCACCACCAAAAACTATGTAAGGCACCTTAAGATGATTTCAGGTAGTACACATTGATCGGTTGTCTTTTCTGATGCCTGTTCTTGTGTTATATTATGACAGATTCATCAATTATTCACTGCACCACATCTTAACTCATGATTCTTCCCTCAGGACATCAACATCTTGGCAACTGGACAGGAAATACTCAAGAACAGAGTTAAGACTGGAAGTAGTGTTCTCCCTTTGTGGATAACCGGCTAAACTTGAAGTTGTGAATATTTATGAGCAAGTGTGTATTTAAATGTGTCATAGAGGTATCAAGGTCAGGGAGGGAAATGGGAGATGTCAACTCTAACTTATCATTAGCAAAACATATTTTTCTTAGAAAACTCAAGACATAGTAGAAATGATACTTTAACAATTCTCTGATTCTTAAGTCAAACGAGTCTGAGGTGGATGTACAGGCAACTACAAGATTTTATTCAGTTTCATTTGTTCATTTTATATTTATATTATGTTCTGAGCTTGTATTATGTATATTATGTATATGTTATGAGCTTTTGGAAGTTTCATTAGTTTTGCATGTTAGAATGTTTTGATTTAAAATATTTAAGCTTTAATACATTTTTTATTCGAGTTTTTATTTTATTTTAAATGATTTAAATGATTGAAAATGAAAGATGTCTTGTCCTTTGAATATATTTTTGTTATGGCTCTTTATCGTTCACTGTTTATTCATAAACCATTAAAAGAACTGAACATTACAAAAATCCTTCCATTCCATGTTTAAAGCATATTTGACCATGAATATCACTGAATACTATCAAATTTAAATATTCTATGAGAACGACCAACCCTGACACACAAACTCTTACCGTGCAAGGCCCTGTGGGTAGAAGGAACGGAGGAAGCACTGTTGTTATTCCTGCTGTCTCAGGTGAAGGGGAGGGTGAAGGCAATATCTCAGAGGCTGATGTGGTAGTTGAGGGCTCTTCGGTTGTTGTGGAGGCAGATGTTGTCTCTGTGGTGATGATTGTTGAAGTTGTGGTCTCGGTTGTAATGACAGTGGTGGTTGTAACGGTGGTTGTTGGAGACGTTGTCTCTGGTTCGGTGGTGGCCTCGGGTGTGGTTGGCATCTCTGTGGTCGAGGTAGATAATAAAGTGGTAAAAACTGTTGTTATGAGCTCTGTAGTGGGCGTGGCTGTGGTGGTGGGTGGGGCAGTGCTGACTAGAGGGGGTTCTGTGGTTGATGGAGAGGGTGTTGTGGGAGTTTCAGAGGAGGTGGTGGTAGCCAAAGTTGAAGAGACTGTGGTTGGTGGTAATGTGGGTGTAGTTGGGCTGCCAATTAAATCATCTGGTTCTAAAGGTGTAGTTATGATTGTAGTACTGGCAGTTGTGCTCGGAGAGGTGCTTGGTGTTGCCGTTGTGGTGGAGGGAGTTGTTGTGGTTGTAGGAGCAGAGGTTGGAGCCATTGTGGTTCGGTTTGATCGGGTCACAAACATGTAAGGAGTCGGAGTTGGAGAAAGTATCACACCTGCAAGCACATCAGAAACAACACAGGTGCTAAAAGAGAGGATTAAGATATGCATAAGAAGTTACGCGAATTATGGTTTCACACGTACAGTCTTCTTTGTAAACACACCGCCTGGTCACTTCGTCCAACAGCATAGACTTGGGACACCGTGGAAAACAACCTTCAACTCTAAACCAGATCAGAGAGTAAAAGACAACAGATTTGGATTTTTCCTTTTCTGAAGAAATTGTACGGGTGAATACGTCTAGGTCATATTTTCCTCCTTACACTGGATTTCGATAAAGAACATGAACAAATTACTGCAATGTGTCCAGATGTTTTAATTTAGCTAAATTATCAATTGAAATACATTTTTGATTTAGTCTTTATTTATAATCCTCATTGATGATTTTTTAAAAAGATTTTCATTACTGTAAAAAGTATGCTTTTTAAGTGATTATTAAGTGATTTTAACCTGCCAGGATAATGTCACAGAGCAAAACTCTTAATTCTCACACTTATACAGTATAATACCTGCCTTACCAGGCACCTTTTGTATAATTAGTTTTATTGTATTGGCATATGCACATGATCTTACGGAGGTAAAAACTGGCAGCGTGTGGCATCGGGGTCGTTGCATGTTTTCACACATGGACTGGCACATGCACGATACTTCCACTCGCACATCAAGCGGTAGGGGATCACAAAACTGCTCTCTAAAATGCAGGAACACAGCCATCATAAACATTAGAGACATTCGAGAAAGCGCTGCAAATGATGTTTGGTAAGCTCAATGTTTTATAGTCATTTTTTTGTGTGTATTTTCAGTGTAATATGAGGTGCATCAGCAGAACTCCACGTTTCCAAAAAGTGTGCCTGCTCTCTTTAATTCACTGCGCTATATTTATATCCATTCCACAATCAGTGCAGGCAATATGGGCCTGATGATAAGATCATTTATAATTGCACAGCAGATTTGATATACAGATATTTGGAGACTGGTCTTACCATCAATGACAAAACTGCTGCTGATTTTGAAGGTGTATGAATGGTCGTAGTTCTGAACACGTGCGTGTGTATGAGAAAGAGTGAGGAAGACACCCTTCTGACTGTGCAACTCAAAGGAAGATCGGCCAGGTAACCACAGGCCCTGTTGGTGGATGAAGGTCGCTCTCCGTCTGAACTCTTCCCCAGGCTGCCAGTGTTCCAAACGCAACCCACGGTTCCCAGTAACACACAGAAAGTAGTTGGGCCTCTCTGCAGACTCCAGTGAAACAACAGGAAGTCCTGAAACAGTGCAAAATAAAAAATGCAACATCAGTAGATGCTACTATTCAGACTAAAAATAAATGGTAGAGATAAACCATGTATAATTTTTTTCAGAAGCTGGTCGATTTTGTTCAGTCATTTATTATTATGATTATTATTTAAATAATAAATAATAAAATAAATCGATAGAAATATTACAGTTGCAATAATACTATTGTAATGTAAAATACAAAATTGGAAATTTAATAATCATTATTATTCAAAATATTATTTTAATTGTATTATTTCAATTATAAAAATGTAACAAATCAATTAAGAAATATATTACTATAGCAATTAATACTATCGTAATGTAAAATACAAAGAATTATTATTACTGAAATTATTATTATTGTTTTATTTTACAGTACAACAGTAAAATTACAATACTAATATTTAATACTAATATACTAATACTTTGCTTTCAAATGTGAATAATAGAGCTTTTATTTTGACAGAAAATCACAGAGCCTTCTTGATTTAATCAACATATTTATAATTATTCTCCTCAGAAATTTGATGAAAGTGGTTTGTGGGTTGCAGTTTTTTAAAATGCATGTTGTAAGTGATCCAAATTCAAAGCTTTTACAAAGATGGAGTTAGTGTAGAGCAGCATTTAATGCAACACAATGAAAACATCAGGTCATTGTATTTTGCGTTTAAGCATGTTTGATTGCATGTCTTTCTTCTGCAATTTCTTTCACTGATTTGTTTTGCTGTTGAAGTGAAGAGTGTGTGCTCACTGGAAGCTCGGTCCTTATACAGTCCAGCTGTGATCATGAAGTGGAAAATGGTGCTGGGTTGAGCGTTGGTCCTGAGGAGGGGAAACACTTCACCACTGCTCACATTTGCCCCAAACACACATGCAGAGTCATTCTGCTCTGCGCTGGACAGAATGAACGGACCCTCTCCCAACTCTAAACAAGCATACATTAATAAAAGAGTTAGTGCCAGGATCTTTAGGTGCTTACAGAGGAATTCAATGCAAATAATCATAATAAATCATTCTTACCTTGGTTGTAATATTCACAGTCATATGCTGTTAAAAGAATCACATAGTATTATGAGTTTGCATGCATTATTACAACATTACCAGATTTAAAAGCAACATAAAACAGCATTAGCTGTGCATTTAACTTTTTTAATGTAACAAATCTGCAACTGAAACAGAATACAGAATCAAAGTCTGAATATATAAACAGACAGTTTTGAAAAGGACAAACTGAATGCTGGGTTAGTTTTGCATTAGAAATGTTGCTTTGCGCATGGGTATAGACAAGACATCTCATTCTGGTGTCCTCATTAAATAGATTTTATATAAATAGAAATGATAAAAAATTGACAAATGGGTAAAACCTAGAGGTTTGTAGGATAAGTGCCAAAGATTGGTAAAGATTTAAAATGACAATTTATTAGTTTTGGGGGCCTTCACTGTGATTTTGTGAGTATTTTAATGTCATCTAATGGTTGTAAATATGCCTGACAAGATTTCTTGGTATATGAGCTATTGTTACATTGAATGACATTTAAATGGGTGTCTTCTACAAATCAAGGTAAAAATGTATGACAGTCATTATTCTTTGCTCAGATTAAATCAAATAAAACAGGACACAATCTAATTTGAAGCTGTATTAAACTTTCATTGTTCGATGTTTGAAATCCCCTTTTCGTCTTTGATCCATTAACATCAATGACAGACAGCACAAACGGGTCAAAAGTTCATTTGCTTCCTAATGCTTGTACTCACGACACACGGTGGGGGATCTCCAGTTCACTGTGACACCATTTTGACAGCATTTGTGTGCATATGCTGCGATACTGGTGCACAGACACTCACAGTCACCACCACGGTTGCAGTTGCAGGTGTCTGTCAGACAGTTCTTATAAAACCAGGTCACATCCACCTTTGGGATCACAAGTATTAATTACACACAATACATGAATCCCTAAAATCCCAATTAGCCTGTCACACAATTGGTTATTGGACTATTGACATTCACCTGAATGTGCTAATGGTGGAATGTTCTATATTTTCAAACATTTACTGCCCCCTAGTGGCCATATTTTGAACGGCAAACCATCTCAAAGCTTCTATCAGATGGTTCATCACAGAGTCTGTGTGTTTGTGTGTGTGTGTCTTTCTGATGACGTCTTCCAGCCTGTGTGTGGCTGTGGGTAAGACGTGGCCTTTTTATCTATAGTCCAAAACCCCAGAGGAGAGCTGCTCACCACATTGTGACATGGAGCAAATACGTCACTGTAGAGAAGGCCACACTCCCGCTTAGCATACGGCTGCCGACTGAGATCTCCTTCACACGGTCTGTGAACTACAAAGTCACTCTCACACTGCACACACATTAACACATAAAAGCTGTTTAGTCTAAACGTCTAGTGTAACTCTAGAGTTTACTATTATTTTACACTAGCAATAAAACTATGGCAGAAACCACAGTTAGCATGTAACATTTTAAGAATACACTACCATTCAAAAATGTAGGGTCAGTGAGATTTTTTTTAGGTTTTTAAAATAAGGTTTTTATAATCACCAAGGCTGCATTTATTAGTTCAAATTAGTTCAGTAAAAGCTGAAATATTATTTCAGTTTAAAATAATTGTATTGCTTTCTTTTTACATATATTTTAAAATGTAATTTATTCCTGTGATGCAAAGCTGAATTTTCAGCATCATTACTCCAGTCTTCAGCATCACATGATCTTTCAGAAATCATTCTGATATGTTGGTTTGCTGATCAAGAACTAATATCGGTGCTGAAAACAGTTTTTCTTTTATTTATTTATTTATTTATTTGTTGTTTTTTTGGGAAACTGTAATAATTTTTTTAGGATTCTCTAATGAACAGAAAGTTCAAAAGAATTTATTTAGATTAGTTTTTTTGTAACAACGTAACATTTTTTGCTGTTACTTTTGATCAATTAAATGCATCCTTTCTGAAAAAACAAAAAACAAAATGAATTTCTTTCGAAAAATCTTACTGACCCTAAATTTTTTGAACAGTGTACTCCAGTCTAATAGTTTCCTGAAGTGTCATACCTGTCCAACAGCCCAGCTGTCTCCAAAGGCCTGTGCGTTACTGACCTCCATATGTCCAGCTGTGGTCATGTCATTCACTGTTACCATGTCAAAGTTTCCACACAAACCACTCATCTGACCCTAAAAACATAGCCAAATACATTATAATAAGAAATACGGTTTATAGAGTATTAAATGATACTGCTGATTCAACGACTCTTACTTTCCACTGCGGTCCAGCACGAATATGGACTGTGGTCTTGCGGTCCCATAAAATGGTCAGATCTTGAGCAGGAAAGTGGACCACAGTGTAGTATCCCGCACCCCATAACTGAAACTCATATCCTCTTCCCACAACAGTAGATGAGCTCTGGAGGACAAACACAAACCAATTCAAATCAATAGTTAATACAGACTACAATATAATACAGAAACAATAACCAGTCTCCTAGTTTATGAAAGGGCCATTAATCAGCTAAAGATTGGGTTATGTCTTTTACTCACAGGTTTACCAGAGTTGTCACTGAAGTAGATTTTAGTAAGGCCAACATAGATGAGCAGGTACTTCATGCAGACAATGCCACTTTCGTAACAATCTTTATTTTGAGCAACGATGGACACCTCCGTCTCACCAACACTCTGCATTTAGATACAAGATTGTTGCAATTATAGTGTGCAATTGATGCCTGACACTTTATCATTTCTACCTCTGAGAAACAACACCTTTCCTTAAAGACAAAGTGTGTGATTTTTGTGTCACCAGCATCAATCAAACAAAATGTTCTATTCTGAAAAATAAAAAATCATGTTTCCACAACAATATTAGCCAGCATAACCGTTTTCAACATGGATAACAATATTAATTGTTTTTTGGGCAGCAGATCAGTATATTTCTTGAAGATTTCTGAATGATCATGTGACATTGAAGACCGGAGTAATGATGCTAAAAATACAGCTTTGCATCAGAGGAATAAATTACATTTTAAAATATATTAAAATCGAAAACAGTTCTTTTAAACTATAAAAATATTTCATAATATTACATTTTTTACTGTGTTTTTGATCAAATAAATGCAGCCTAGGTGAGTATAACAGACTTAATCTTTTTGTTGACCACTTGTTGAGCAAAAGCTGTTATGTCGGATCTCTCAAACAAACTTTCATTTGAAAGTCACTTTGTTTACACTCTTCAGGAAATCTACCAATAATTGTCTTATAGATCTGTATACCTGCATATTAAACTAGGACAAGAGAAAGTAATTTAACATTGAAAAGTGGCACATCATATTTAAATAACCAATGCATTGCTGTATAATATTTTAAGCACTGAAACCTAGTGTGTTGTTGTGAGTTTGTGTGTACATGTGTGTGTGTGTGTGTGTGGGCATGTTTTTGTGACATATCAGGACACAACTCTGTATAATGACATGGGTATGACACAGGTATTACAAGGAGAGGGTGACTTATGAGGACATAACCCATGTCCCCAGTTTTCAAAACGCTTATAAATCATACAGAATGAGTTTTTTTGAGAAAGTAAAAATGCACAAAGTTTCCTGTGAGGGTTAGGTTTAGGGGTAGGGTTGGTGAATGGCGATAAAATATACAGTTTTTTACAGTATAAAAACCATTACGCCTATGGGATGTCCCCACTTTTCACAAAAACAAACGTGTGTGTGTGTGACAAAAGCCATTTCTTTTTGTCGTGATGGAGAAGTCTGTCCCCCGGGTAGATCAGTAGACTCCTCAGAGAATCACTGGCCTTTAGGAGACACCAAAGTCTATTCACCTGCATCTTAAGCATCCGCACACACACACACACACAAACGACACACACATGCATACACACTCTCTCAGTCATTAAGGCCAGTAGCAGGTTGCATGGCGTAGGCTGATAGGGAACAGATTACTCTTTGTTATGTGCGGCTCTTTGCTGAGTTTCTGTGCTGGGACTGACATTAACTCTGGCTCCATTACCACAGCCCTGTTCTAATTAAAAATCCCTTCTGATTTTCCCATGATTAGTGGCGGTAGAAGCAGATCTCTTTTCCTGCTACTTTATCCGTACCTACTGAAGTCCGCAACGTGTGAGAGCACAAACACGCACACACACACTCTTTGGCCCTTCATTTAAAACTCTTCAGTTTAAAGGTTCAACACGTTCAACTGGTGAAAAACACTCTTTGTTGAAGGCAAACTGGTAAGCGCCCCTCCACTTGGTCCTAAGACCAGCACACAAGGCAAACAATCGTCACTGTTTTACAGCACTTGTACACAAAAATATGCTTGCTCTTACATTTAAGCTTACCCATACAAAAAAGTCTTATTACTGTGGTACATGTCCAGAAACCATGGTAAAATGGTCAACCACTGTGGGTTTTTTAATGACCAACAGTTATACGGTATCTACAGTGGAGGGTGGGCAGTATACAGTAATGCCTCTAATCCAAAAATGGTAAATACCATTGAGAAGTTTGGAGTGAATACGATTTTTTTTTGCATAAAATACATTATACTTAAGTATTATATGCTTTAAATTGGTACAAAAAATTGACAATAAATACATTTATAGTGATTACAAAAGATTTATACATCAAATCAATTTTGTTCATTTGAATTTACTACTGACCCCAAACTTTCAAACAAAGTCTCTAATTTCAAATATTAGATGTATAGGTCAGCATTTTTTTTTTTTTTTGCTAGTGTACCTAAAATCACAAACACACACACTCAGGAAGTACCTTGACCAGGTAGACCTGGCAGTCGCTGACGTAGTCATACTCCAGGCCATCAAATGTGTGGTAATGTCGGTCACTGTAAATGGTGCACACTGCTGGACATGGCGAATATGTGCAGTTAAAGAACCCATGATGACACACACTGGAGAGACACAGAGAGAAACCAAGTCAAATGTTATTTAAATATAAACAGGTACTGTACACTATTATTCCTCAATTAATGGCTTTTATGATTATTTAAACTATTTAAGGAAAAATTTCTTCTAACTGTGTTTCACCTAAATTAAAACATCTATCAAATGTGGAATAAAGATGTAATCTTGGCCTTAACAACCATAAATTCGTTATAATGAATCGTGGTGTGGATTTTTTGTTATGACTTGTAATGTTAATGACATTTATCATTTTTGGGAGAAAATAAAGTTTGGGGTTAGTAAGACTTTCTTTTTAAATGTTTTAGAAAAAAAAAGTATCTTATGCTCAACAAGGCTGCATTTATTTTATTAAAATACAGTAAAAAATGTAATAATTCCTGTGATGCAAAGCTGAATTTTCAGCATCATTACTCCAGTCTTCAGTGTCACATGGTCCTTCAGAAATCATTCTAATATGCTTATTTGTGCTCAAGACACATTTTAAACGTTAAAAGGTATTCTGTCATATATAACCTTTCAACACTCTTAATTTGGAAATAGTAATTAAACACAGAGACAGTGAACAAAAAAAATTCCACTTACTGAAGAACCACCCATTAACAGAAAACAGAATTATGGAAGCTAAGCACACTAAAACCAACTGACCAGCGGTAGCATGGAGTGTCCACTGTCTCTCCAGGGAGATACTCTAGACCGAGCCAAGCACAGGGGCAGTTCTCCGGGTAATAGCATTCTCCATTATGAGTCACTAGCCTGCACCAGTTGAAGAAGATGGTGTAACATTACGTGCTCAGGTGTCAATAGACATGCATACTTTTCAAAACATTTTTTCAAGATGCAAAGACGACAGTGATTACCCAGCAGGACATCCACATCCTGGTACACATGGGGTCATGGGAGGGCAGGTCAGGTTCAGCATCAGGTTTCGACAGGTCAGTTCACAGGCCACGCCCACACCTGAAGGTCCACGCCCACTCTGACCCCGGCAACTATAGTAGACTTTTCCATTGGGACAATCTCCGCTCTCAGGCTCTGAAAAAAATGGTTATGTGCCAATGTTTAGCAATCTGACTTAGGGCTGTGTTCAAATCCATTGTCATGATTAAAAGTAGCAGTGATGATTGCACTACTAATAATTATCAGGCCACCAGTTCAATCTAAATGATTAAAATGTATTGAAAAACTAAAATGGACACATGATATAGTATAATGCAGCCAATAATGCAGCTACCTGAATACTGTACAGAAGATTTTAGATCACAACCAAATCTTGCAAATGAGCAATGTCTTGGTATTTTGTTATATGAAAAAGAGAAAAAGGGGAACTTGCTATCTCCAACTCCCAAGTCTCCCTCTTTCTTTGTGCATGTGTATCTGAGGTTCAGATCTTTCCAGCAATCAGTCCGCTCAATGCGCTACCCCTGAGAATATACTGCTGACCCTCGAAGATGAAAACCCTTTTTTTCCCGGGGAAAATAGAGGTAAGAGTGAATAGAGGGTCAGAAAATGACAAATAAAAGTTTACCTCTCTCTTCAGGCACACACTCCATCTGACCATTTCTGCAGAGACTAAAGAAAAATCATTATGAAATTTAAACAAACATATCAATATCCAAAATTAAAAATAGCACACATTCAGTTTCCTATGCTCACCAAGCCTGTATTTATATGATCAAAAATGCATTTAATCAGTAATATTGTGAAACACTATTATAATTAAAAATTACACAACGTACATGTTTGACAGCACAAGCCTCCATGGTCACACACTCACCATGGTCCAGATGAGCTGAAGGACACTTCACCAGGCTGAAACACTGAACCCATGAAATAACAGTGACACTGGGAGCTGAAAGGAAACAAGACCAAGTTAGAAACGAAGAAGCTATTTCCTTTTATAAGCTAGTATGCAGAAATGACAAGGCGAGGGTGGGGTTGTTGGCGTTTGGTTTATTCAGACGTACAGTGGCACACAGCGCTGGCGAGCGTGATCGTAGAATGATCCCTCGGTGCAGCTGCATCCTTCAGCACAGTCGCCATCACACACTTCACCACTGCTGATTGACTGACACGTCCTCCCGCACGCTGATGTGCACGAGTGATACATCATCCCTCCTAAACACACCATACCTACACACACACATTCACAAATGACCTCTTAAACATACACGTGCAATAGACAGATAGATATGCAGAGTTGCAGACAGACAGAGAGATGCAGGTATGAGCAACGAACCGCACTCAGAGACGTGTGCTCTGAAGTTGATGGTGACATGATGTTTGTTGCAGATGTATGCGTAGTGGGACAGAGCAGTGCAGAGGCAGGTGCTGCCACATCGACAGGCCTGGTAGCGGCACTGCTGGTGGTACATACTGGGACTCACATATGCATGGCATGCCACAAACACTTCCTCCAAAAGCACATCACACCGGGCAGCATAAAACACTGAAACAAAAACCTTTTTAGCATCACATGAAAGTCTAGAAATCAAACATCAGATTAAATGCTAACATTAGGATAGAGGATAGAGGCCACAGAATCGAACAATTAAATTCAGAACAGGCTTTACACTCAAACACACAAGGAGATTGGTATGGTTTCCAGGAGCTCTCGTTATGTGCATGCATACATAAAGAAAATATTTAGAATTAAGAAAATCTTATAGTAAAATAAATAAGCATCTGCACCTACACTGTACATACATTTAGATCTCTTCTGTAACCTCTGAGCTGTTTATTGGGACAAACATTAATATTGTAACTAATAAGCAAAGTAATAGCATAAGTACCATTTTGCTGGTTCATTTCACAGGGGTCGATAATAGGAATGTTAACAGGGCTTATGCACGCTGAAGACACTTTCCAGGCATTGACGTGCAGCTGTGGGGTTCCTTCAATCATTCCAGCAGGAGAACTGGAGGATTAAAACTAATTTATTTACACATCAAGCATTTACATTTATGCATTTTTAGACAGTTTTATTCAAAAATGACATCACATTTAATATATACATTAATATATACGAGTTCATGCACTCCCTGGGAATCAAATCTGCTCACGTCAAAGACACACTCATAATGCAAACCAGAAAGCTATTGAAAGACATTTAAAATGTTTTGTTGAAAGTAATTCTATTGGGATTATTACTATTAATTATTACTATATAATTTATCTAATAATATATAACGTAATAACAATTTAATAATATAATAATATATACTTTATAATTATTATTACCATTATTGTATTATTATTCTATTACTTTCTATAAATGACTAAATGTAAATTCAGAGGACCAGCCTCCGTTTCTCACAGGAAATCATCCCGTAGGTTTCCGTTGAGGGTCCCACATAGGCCGAGTGTGGAGCCCATCCAGGTGCTGTCTAGCTGAAGGTAGATTCGTCCACCCTGCCAATCATACTGAAACCTCAGGCCAAAGACAGACCGCAGACCCACAAACAACGATGTCAGCCAGCGAATGCTCACCGTGTCTAAAAAAAATAAAATAAACGGGAAATACAATTTAATCCAATATTTGTTCAAGTAAAATAAATATTTAAATGTGTAACATTTTTGCTTATTTTTTTATTTATTACTCTACTTATAGCTATTTATTATTCATTATCATATCTGTATTCTTTTTTACTGTTTACTTGATCTTACTATTTAAGCATTTTTAACTAACTATACATATTTATCACTGCATTTCTACCAGAGATGGGACCAAGTCACACATGTGCAAGTCTCAAGTAAGTCTCAAGTCTTAACCTTCAAGTCTCAAGTAAGTCCCAAGTATTTTTTTCTTGGGCAAGTCAAGTCAAGTCAAGTCACAAGCTATGTCAAGTCAAGTCCAAGTCAAGTCACCTTAATATTGTTATTTTACCTGCAGAATCTGATTTTAATAAAGTTAAAAGACAAGATATAAGTAACTGTCAGTAAATTAAAATAATTTGGATTTGCATTGTAAATACTCATGTTCAGTAAAATACATCATAGAATCAAACAAAATTGTAACTTCCTAAAATTATTTATTTTTCACTTCTGCCAACAGTGTTTGAAATGTTTTACATTTTCAACATTGAGTCCATAAAACAAATAACAGCTAAACATCCAACAGACTCCTCTCTGAACACCTCTCTCTCTCTCTCTCTCTCAAACACAGTTTACATACAACATTAAACTTTGTTACATTTCTCCTCTCTCTCTCTCTCTCACACACACACACACACACACACTCTCTCTCTCTCTCTCTCTCTCACACACACACACACACACACACACACTCTCTCTCTCTCTCTCTCTCTCTCTCTCAGTATAGAATATAAATATGACGTATTTTCAGTTGTTTCATACTTTTTTGTTATTTACAGTACAGACCAAAAGTTTGGACACACCTTCTCATTCAAAGAGTTTTCTTTATTTTCATGACTATGAAAATTGTAGATTCACACTGAAGGCATCAAGGGCTATTTGAGCAAGAAGGAGAGTGATGGGGTATATATATATATATATATATATATATATATATATATATATATATATATATATATATATATATATATATATATATATATATATATATATATATATATAATGTGCACTTCTCATGATTGGGTAATCGCGGCGGCTACATTTGTTTTTCTGATTAATTGTTTTGCTCTATGAGAAAGACAAGGTAACAAAATATTCGGGGCTTATGCCCCCTTAGCCCAGCCCTAGCGCCGCCCCTGGAATGCGTTTTTTTGACGGCCTGCTAGCAGGTCATTAGGGGCCGTTCACAGCATGTCTTTTGCGCGCGCAAGTTCGCTATTTCCAATGTAGGCGCGCGGTATGCGCGCTCATAATGGAAGCAACGCGCTCACGACGCGCACCGCATCTTGTTAAAACTTTTCAGAATGCCGCAACAAGCGCACCGCGGGTCATGTGACAATAACTAACCAATCAGCTTCATCCTTTCCCGTATCAACGTTGAAAGCTCAGCTAAGATGAAGGAACAGCTGTTCATAGCTGTATATGGATTGCCATTTTGAAATGAATTTAGTAGCAGAGCTACTGCGAGCGATTTTTAGTGCTGCAAATCCATTTATCCTTTGCTGAAATTTCCGCGTCTCCATTGAGAGAGAGTGTGTCATGGATGCTTAGCAACGACAGACGCCCCAAGGAGCACTTCTGCCCGAGCGCTTTGGAAAGAAGGAGAAAGCGGCGCACCCAGCGTTTTCCACGCGTTTTTAGGCGCGAATTATTGAAGACAAAAGCGATGACCGTCGGTAACCCTCAGGCTGACATGTTGATGTGATGTGATATCTGATTTAAGTGGGCGTGGTGTGTGTAAGGTAGAGAGGGCATGACTGATGATAGTGTCCTGATCCAGTCTCGACGCTATTCTCAGCCTGCGCTCCAGCTGAGTAATCAACTTTATTTTAAAAAATAATTTATATATTTTATATTCAAACTGAAAACATGATGTGTTTAACACTCAAGTCATTCAAGTCATCGTGTCTCAAGTCAAGTCAAGTCCCGAGTCTTTAACTTCCAAGTCCGAGTCAAGTCTCAAGTCCTAAAAATAGCGACTCGAGTCGACTCGAGTCCAAGTCACCGAGTCACAAGTCCCCATGTCTGATTTCTACATTCAGAACTGAACCTAGAAATGTGAAATAAAAGATACTGGACTTTAGTGAAAAAATAAAAAAATTAGACCGTTTTGCTTTCATCAAAATTAATAGGCTGTCTATATTTATTTTGAACACATTTACTATTAAAGTGGTCTAATACTGATGTAAAACTGTGAACCTTACCATCTGAGTAAGGCAAATTGACAGCCATACTGGCCCCAATAACAACTTCGCCCTCTCTGGTGAGAGTGACCTGCCTGCTGACATCTTCATCCACCACCAGAGCCACTGAGTGGATGCAAGAGTGCTCCTGGGACTGAGAGAAGAGAGACTCCATTAAACACAAACAAAACATCTTGATGCCAAACATACCCAGAAACACTCTTCTTACCTCTCCACAGGCTGTGTACTGAAGTGTCACAGTAAACTTGGTGCTGCCGCGGCTCTTCACTAGCACATACTGGCAAGAGCCCATGTGCATGAAGATCAGCCCATCAAAAGTGGTCACATGTGCGTCACCCATTACTGTGCATTCCGCTGGGGGTTAAAAAAAATTATAATTTAATTCCAAAATCATTTTTGACAACACACTTACTTTTTAAGTTATGCAGCCCAAAAGGGAAGATGGTGATGACAAAAATATGAGATGGAAAGAAAATTGTTATTTTTTTTATGTTTTTGCGTTTGCTCACAAAAGTCGAGTTTCCCTGAAAAACGTTGTTTTCACAAACAAAACCTTTAAGTCGCACACAAAAAGACTGTGTTCACTTGCAAAACTTTTATGTTTACCCAAGAAACTTTTGCCTTTATCTACAAAATGTTTTTATTTGCGAAACTTTGTTCACTTGAAAAAACTGTGCATCAGCTTGCAAAACTGTTATGTTTGCATGAGAAACTTTGCATTTGCGAACAAAAGTTTTGCGTTACCAGAGAAAGTTTCTGATTGGTCGTAAAACTATTGCATGAAAAAAAAAAAACATTAACTTGCAAAGAAAGTTTCTTGGGTGAACGCAAAAGTCTCAGTAGAAAGGTTTATCAAAACATTGTGGTAAAAATAACTTAGATGTTGTGTTATACTAAGAATACAAAGATGCCTGTTTTGGTGTGCAATTCTGAAAAACTGGGGTATACAAAAGTTTTTATTTACCAGTGCAATTATTCTCTGTGCAGTTCCACACTCCTCCCATACAGACACTGAAAATGTAATTCATGTTATATTATTTTATTAATTGTTTTAACTTATTCATGAATTTAACACGACAAGTTCGTTTTTTATGGAACAGTTTTCTACTACGGTTAACTAAAGGTTAAAACATGAAAGAAACAAGTTTTGTTTGGTGTATTAGATGTAAAAGAGTAAAAATGAGATGTTTCTAACCAGACAGTGCAGCCCTGCTCTAATACATGACCAAGAGGATATGGTGTACCATGGTACACACAGGGGCACTGAGACACTGCTATACAGGTGCCATTCTGTAAGATCAAACCTGAGAAAAGCCAGACAGAAAGAAAGCCATGAGTAAAAGAAGTTAACTATAATTCAATATAATGAAGTCACTAAAATCATACTAAAGTTAAAATGTTCCATAAATAACTGCAACATGCATTCTGAAGTGCCTTAAACTGCTTATTTGTGTAGTCCTTATAATACCAAACATTCACAAATATTATGCCCACTTAAGCGTCTGGTTATTGGTCTTACTGTACCATCTGGGCAGTAGCATCCATCCAGACAGTGTAGATTGGTTCCCAAACACTCTTTCTCAAACGTGCATGTAGGTGGGCAGCAGCTGATACAGTCTCTGTGGACAAAACTATCCTCACATCTGTCCGCTGAAACATCAACAAATCACATCACAAGCTGCAAAGTTTATGGCATGCATTTCCTTTATGACATGAAAGCAGACTGACCGCATGTAGGAAAACTGTCCCTCCATTCTCTGACGGGGTATCCCACATGAGAACAGGCCCTGGTGTACTCAACAAGAGTCCGACAAAATGTCTCCTCATCATCTGACCTAGGGAAAAAAATTTAAATAATTGAAAGGTTAATAAGCCCTAAATAGTCAAAAGTACAAATGGTTCTAAGAAAGAACATAAAGGGAGAAGTCAATTATTTCAGTATGGTGATGTGAGACTGTAAGGGCACTAAAGCTGCAAGGTCAACATGCTCTAGCAACCTGACCCTCTCACTACCTCTTCAATCAACAGTTTAGTTGGAATCTGTTCATAAACTCCAGCAGCTATTTCATCACTGTAATCAATACACACACACACACACAACTCTTACAAATTATAGTACAAGCACAAACACATGCATGCACACACACACAAACCTATAGTATAAGCTACATATAACACTCTTTCTGCAGCTTTATCATTACTATAATTAACATAATCCTGTTGGAATTGGGAAGTGTGGAATGCAGGAAATAAGATAGGGAGGGGAAAAATATTCAAGAAGCGAGAGGGGACAGATTTAAAATCCTAAATGTAACAAAAATAAATGTTCAAAATTAACATTAGCACAAAGGTTAATATTAATACTGTTAGTATGCTACAATTAATCATTTGACTTTAGGTTCACTATGTTTATTTTCTACAGCCATGTTCCCACATTTTAAGCTAATAATTGCAAAAGATCAAATTATAGAATTCCCAATGAATTTTAGTTCTAAATTAAATTTTGATTGAAGACAACTGGCCTTTAAGTTCCAGTGATCCAAAGATGGCTGAAGTTTTATATCAGTGTTCTTATTAACTTAAAATAAACTATAAAAATATGAAGACATTCATTTATTTTAATTATGTATTAACTAAAATAAAGATAAAATAAAATAAAATTCAAACATTGCTTTAGAAAAATTTTGATTTGGGAAATGAGATTAAATACCAGTAAGCTGAAACTGAAGGACTAAAATTGCTAAAACGAAAATGGAAACAAAAAATTAATTTAATTAAAATTTAAAAAATGAAAAATTACTTATACATTTAAAAAAATTAAATTGAAAATTGATATTAATAAATCCTGTATTATTATATAAATAATACTGAAAAACACTTCAGATACAACTGATGAAATAAGTCTATCAAACAAGTCTAGGCCAGTCAGTTTAGATAGTTTTAGAGTATTCTTTAGACCAGCAAACTGACCGGCTAAACACAAGTTTGGTCCAGGCTTTTTTCAGCAGGGTTCAACTTCAGTTACACCATTTAGACAAAAGCACCACACTTGACTTACACACACATGTCCGAAACACAGCTGGCAACAAATGGATTTGGGTCAATGTTCTCATGGCAGGAGATGAAAGGAAAGAAAAGCAATGCACTGCACTTCTCAATGGCATCCTGCTCAGATGACAGACAAACAGGAAAAGTGGCTAAAACACATTTTAAGTTGAATAATAAAAAATATTTTCATAGACATATTTTCTGACCTCAAAAACTCTTGTTTTAAACTATCGTATATTCTAAGAACCATTTAGCTCAGTTCAAACCCATTATCCAGTGTGTGAAAGCGTACATCCATATCTGACTCAGATGAGCATGGTCCAGGGAAATCATCATCAACCTCAGGACAGGGTCTCTCTTGGGGCAGATCTACTGCCCAGCTGTTCCCAAATTCAGTAATGTCATCAGAAACTATACCTAATAGTGAAAAGTGCAAAGCATGAAATACACCATAATACACTTGTTCCAACAGAAATGATAAAGAATTAAATTGCCCCTAAAATGTTACAACTCATCTGTAAATAGACAACAGTGGGATGGCAGTGTTCAGACTGAGAATCCAACTCTGCTCAGCTTTGATATAATATCATTGTTGAGATGATGAGTGTGTGTCCGGGCCTGTTTGTCTCACCGCGGCTGCTGCTGAGATCATCCGATCCGTCATCATTGTAGTTTCCACACAGACCACAAGGCCTTCCTTTGTGTGCTTCGGTCATTTTGAGGTAGACTCCAGAGCTCCCATCCCATGCCAGAGAAAAGCCAAATGTGCTCTTCACCAGGATATAGTCAGCCAAGCGCTCAAAGAAAACGTTATGCACTGTCTGTGGCAGACTCAGTCTGAATAAATGCATAAGAGACAGACAAAAAACACAAACATTTGATCCAGTTTGACATTGAAATGTGTTGCCTGGGACCTTTTAAGGGATATTATATCTTTATTTTATATCATCATTATTTAATACCAAAAGCGGCCAAGGTTTCGAATGTTCTCTGACAAAACATACACATCAAACCGAATGATTTATCTCTCCATCAGCATATTTTTCTTTAATACAATCCAATATTCGAAATTAATTCATCCAAGATTCACTACTGTTCAAAAAGTTTGCGGTCGTTTAGATTTTTTTATGTTTTCGAAAAAGTAGTCTCTTACACTTAAGGGTGCATTTGTTTAGTCCAAAATACAGCAAAAATAGATATACCCTGAAATATGATAATAATTTAAAAGAACAGTTTTCTATTGTAATATATTTGAAATGCGATTTATATCTGTTATGCAAAGCTGTTTTTTTTTCAGCATCATTACTCCGGTCTTTAGTGTCACTCATTCTGATTTGCTGCTCAAGAAATATTTCTTATTATCAATGTTCAAAAAAGGTGCTATATTTTTGTGGAAACTGTAACTTTAGAAACTGAGTTTTTCATGATTCTTTATAGAACAGAAAGAACAGCATTTATTTTAGAACTCATTTATAACATTATAAATGTCTTTACTATCACTTTTGAGTAATTTATTGCATCCTTGCTAAATAAAAGTAATAATTTAATATTCCAAACTCACCTATGTCCTCCCTTTAGCACCTGATAACCACTAATATAGATTTCCTCTTCATTTGGGAAAAACAGACTCAGACCACGTGGACATGAATACACTGAACCACTACATGAACGACTGTTATGAACCTGCCAAAGAGAAATAAATTAGCAATGCATCTATCAAAAAAAAAAAAATACATACATAGGAAACAGACCTGGCGCAGCTGTAACTTACCCACACCGTATACTGGGGCTCTGTGGAATGACAGTCTTTGGCCAGGATATACGAACAGGTTCCAGGGAAGTAGTAATACATTCCATCAAAGGTCTCAAAATGATGCTGACCCCATGAACGGCAGATCCCATCCCTGTCCTGACCATGGTTGGGAACTGACAAACACACACACACACACACACACAAAAAGACCAAAATCTCCTAAACAAAAAAAAACTGTTGTGGTGGTAGGTCCTTGTAATACTACAAAGTTATGGGACTGAATGATTATAAATATGTGCATTGTTTTGGAGAAGACTCATTTACTCATCATCTATTTGATCAGAAAAACAGTATCTTTTTATAACAGTATATTTTTATAACAGTAAAAATGTGATTTATTCTGTGATGCCAAAGCTGAATTTTTAGAACCCATAACTCCAGTCTTCAGTGTCACATGACCTTTTAGAAATCATTCTAATGTTTGCTGGTCAAAAAACATTTCTGATTATTATCAATGTTGGAAACAGGTGTGCTGGTTAATATTTTCGTGGAACAAATGTTTTTTGATTATTCAACCATTTAATTCAATATTTGTGCCCCATGTAATCAGTTCCCCGTTGGGCATGTAATCAGTATTGCTTATATGAATACTGTATGTGTAGTAACCTGTTGGTCATACCAGCTGCCTTGCTTATAGTGCGTGGTTAATTAAACACACATACTGAGTTCTTTGTGACCAGCAATCTATTCCCAGAACATCTGTAATCCAATGCTACCAAATGCAGTATAAGACATAGCCTAGTCACGTAGATTAACTGGAACCAGTGAGTAATGCCGCTTGAATTCTAGTAATTAAATTCAGGGATCCTTCATCCACATTTAATGGTCAGAACTGGGTGGCAGATGATAATATCAGACCGTACCTTACTATAATTACATGGAGACAAGTTCCATTTTGAATTTAATATAAGTTCAGTGTGTGCTTCTTACTGATTTGACAGCGATCCCCGAGACCCTGGAACTGAGCACAGTCACAGCGTCCTTCCTCCTGGCACCAGCCACCATTAAGACACCCACAATATTCTACAACACAAACATACACAAAAAAAGGGACATTGCACAAAGAATTACAATGAAACTTTAAGTTATGGACCAAGCACTGAAGGTGAATAGCTCGTGTTTTGGTTGTGACAGATTTTAGATTTTCTTTTGCTTGACAGTCTAAAGCAAACTAAATGTATATACTACATGTATATATAGTTGGTTTTGAATAGTTCACTGTTCAACTTCCAAATCCTCCAACTGTTTTAATTGAACAATTTGAACCCTTTGGCTTAGAAACAGTTTCTTGCTCCCTTTTATTTCTTTGTTCATGTAGAGTTCAGTAAAATCATCAATGTAAATGTGTCTAACCATTAAATTGACCACTGGTTTCTGGATACTCCCAGTGTTATTTAATCATAATTTAGATACTATTATATTTACAGACAATTGTGCGGTTTAAAATAAGGAGGCAGTTTATTCCAGTTTATTCCAAAATAACAAAGGCAGTAACAATTCGACAAATATTTTGGAAACACTTTACAGTAATATTTAATTAGTTATCAATAGCCTAGTTAACAACTTTAGTTAACATGAAGGAAGAATGAACAATACTTTTACAGCATTTATTAATCTTAGTTAGATGTTATTTACACTAAGTGAAAATAGCTGTATTTTCTTAGCAATACGCTATTTACACTAAGTGCAATTAGCTACAGATTCTATTTATTTTCAATATTTTCTTTTAGCTTTTTACTCTTATTTAAAAATTTATTTCAACTAACATTTTTTAATGGTTTCAGTTAACTATAACAACCCTGCATAATCCTTTATCCTTTAAATTTGATTCATTATTGGTAAAAATTAATCTAAAAACATTTGGCGTTGTGATGACCAAATCACACAATGCTTAGTTCACAATGAAGCTGACAGTGGCGTAACTTCACAAAACATTAGTTTATTGAAATATAACTTCATAATTTAGAAACTTCATAGTTTCTAGCATGCAAATTCAAATGAGACTGTACATATCTCTGCAAATCTTAAGTGTTTGTGTGTGCACTGTATACAAAATACCTGTTGATGCATCTCTCGCTGTATAATTATGAAGAACTCTTCGTGGAAGAGCTGAATCAGAAAGCACTGTGCTAAGGGTCTGAAGAGGGAAAAAAAAGCTATGTTGGTGAACCTGTCTTGGCATTCCTTCACATGGTTTTGCCACTACATACATTTGGGAATGGAACTTTCAAAGGCTGTAGCATTTGTGGCAACTCCACAAAGACAGCTTTGTCAGCACTGAGGGTGTATCTCAGTATTTGTGAGTGTGTGTGTGTGTGTGTGTGTGTTTGTGTGGTTACTCCACTCTGTCCCTTGTTGCTTTCTCTTAAGTATTACCCACCTCTTCACGGAAGAGATCCCGTTTCTGCCGCAGTGCATTAACTCTCCTTTTAAAAGTGGCACAAAGAGAGCAGTATTAAAAGTGCGTCGACTGTGAAACTAAAGGTTCAGAAACACTTAAGATGCCATACAGACACAGTCATGCTGATGGACCGCATGATTCTCAAGGAACTGGTTTAATGGTTACCGCTAAACATTAGACCAAACACTTAACATCTTATCAGTAATTGCATGTAGAACTTGACACTGTCTCTCTCCTCAAAACCTTCTTTTAATAGCAGATGTTTGATAGGGTTCACCAGCTTTTAAAGGTACAATCAACCTGCAATCTATGCCCAACATGTTTAAAAGTCGAAAACCATTATGATCATACACATAGCCATCAGCAAAACAAAGTCAACAGCATCAGAACAAGAAGTTGGATTCAACCACATACCTGGGTAGTTTATTTTCTGAGTTTGATTCTTGGCAAGTCAATCCTGGCAAAAGCAAAATTATATAAACAAAACTAATGCATATTATACTTAAATAAATTATACTTAAATAAAAAAGCTTAAAAAAGATTTACTTAATTCACAAATTACATAACTACAATTGTTAACATAACATCTCATATAGCAAAAAACACTCTCAAGAAAAAAAGGTACACAAGCTGTCACTGGGGCGGTACCTCTTTAGAAGGTACGCATTTGTACCTAAAAAGTCCAAATTGGTACATTAGAGGAAGGTATTACCTAATGTGTACATATTAGTATCTAAAAGGTACAAAAGCGCACCTTTTGAAAAGGTGCAACAGCAATGACAGTGTTTGTACCTTTTATTCTGAGAGTGAAAACCCTGTAAAAAACAGTACCATTGTAAACTTTTTACATTTATTCATTTATTCTTTTTTTTCTTAAATAGCCTACCATTTATAAATCAATATGGGATCTAAACGTTTTTTAAATGTTTTTGTTATTTTGTTGAATGTGTTCTTACTAAAACAATATTACCACAATTGCACTGTAGTAGGAATAAAACATAAGGTATTTCAGGAAAACTATATCATATTCATAAGGGCCAATTGCAATGTGTACGTTATTAATTCATAAAAATCCAAAACTATTAAAAATTACAATTATACTTACCTTGAAGCATAAATAGCTCGAAAATGAAAAGTGTACAGAGTGAAAACAGTTGAATGTCCCGCAGTTCGTTCATCTCAGAGCGACGGGCGTCCTTCAGCGATCAAGAAATTACGAGTTTCATTTTAGGAGGATCGATTGAAAATTCCCCTTCAGAAAAAGATTCTCTCCGGATTAATCAAGTTAAAACCTCTGATGTACGATTATCACACTAAAGTGATTTGTCCCAGAGTAGTGAAGGATAAACGTCCATCTTCTGTACAATCAGAGGAGGGTGATGTAACGTTACCTGCAGGAGGACGGAGCGCACCTGCGCGCAGGTAAAGTTAACAGGTAACATTAACTCATCTAACGTTAACTTACTTGATGTACGGGACAAACGACATACAGATCAGATGATATCCCAGTCACAGAAGAAGTACGTTACTCTGAACACAAGTTTAATTTAACTTCACAAGACAGCACAGTCAATGGATATGACTTTATGGTTCATATTTTAAACTTTTTCTGTTGTGGTATCGTCTTGCTCAGTGTCACAATGGTGATAAACTAACGGTCGCAAATACGTTACAAATGTTAACGTTAGCTAAAAATAAAACCACCACTAAAACGTTACCTTTCAATGTCATGCAGTGATTTTAACCCGTCTTGGGGTTGTTGCCAAGTGCCAACCGTAGTTTCCGTCTTTTGATAAACAAACCCTTTTTTTGTGATATAATTGCGATACAGAAATATGCTACATAAATACATTTCGTCCGTTACAGATCCTAACCGAAAGCACTCGAGAGCAGCAGCCTGCTGTTGCGTTTTGTTTGCCAGCATCTATTTACTGTGCTAAACGTAATATTTAAACGTTTTTTTTTTTTGGTTAATAAAATTATATTAGGCGACAAATTTTTTAATAATTTTAAAATAAACTACATTTTTTAAGGAAATTTCTGTCTTTGTAACTTTAATCCGTCTTGCGCAAAATGTATTTGGCGCCTAAATAAGAGTTTTTTTTTCAACTATGTAAGGTTATTTTATTTTTATTTATTTTTATTTTTTGAGGATCAAACTAGTTTATTCAAGACAAAATATATTGCCTGCTTTTATGTATATATATATATATATATATATATATATATATATATATATATATATATATATATATATATATATATAAACATTCACTAAACTGGAAGCAGGTCAATCGTGTAAAATAGACCCATCAGTCTCCCAGAAAACAGATCTGCGAAATAGTTAGTCAATATACTTTTCTTTCTCTGTATTATATGAATACTGTAAAAAATATTTTCTTTAGCTATGGCTACAAATTTGTCAAAATCTGTGTAATTCTTATTTTTTTATATTGTAAATGTTTGTTAACATTAATATTTAGGCTAGTTCTACAAATCTAGTAATTTCACAAAAGCAAAAACCCAAAGCATTGCTTTGGCGCGCATAGGCCATTCGAATAATGACATCATCGAGGCGCGCCGGCGTCCATTAATGTTCGCGTACGGGGAATAATGGCAATGTGCACAATATTACGATGTGCTCCTGTTAGTTTGACGTCCTCGCTCCCTCGACTGTCAAACAGAAACGCTCTGACTCCAGCTAGACTGCTGGCGAGGACATGTTATAAAAGACCCCTGAGCACCACCACTCGATTTTGTGCAGGTATTCAAACTTATGAATGTTTACAGGCGACTCGCGAAGTTTAAGTCTGTCTGTACACTGATGTTGCAATCATTTTCAAATGCTATGGCAGTGATAAACTCATAAATAACTATATTATATGCACATTTGATTGCATATTTACGTGCACAGTTACTATACGCTGTTGTACTTTTCTCTGTCATTCCGCAGCACTGAAGTTCACTGACAAACACGAGTGGGTTCGCGTGGACAGTGGTGTGGCAACTGTGGGCATCAGTAATTTTGCACAGGTTAAAATTGTTATTAAAACTAAAATTTTAAAGGAATATGTGTTTAGAGTGTGTTGTCATGGGTTTCTAATGTTCCCAGGAGGCACTGGGGGACGTGGTCTTCTGTGGGCTCCCTGAAGTTGGCACAAAATTATCACAGTCTGGTAACTATACTTTCTCTGGAGAATACTACTGCTTTTGAAAAACTTTTTATTTATTATTTTTTATTTTTTAGTGAAGAGCACCTTCACAGTAGGATACAGCTATTTCTAACAAAATGAAATTATTTGTTTGTAGTGAATCAAGCAAATATTATGATCAGTTATTATTTTGTTTGCTTATTTATTGGTATCTTTACCATAGATGAGTTTGGTGCTCTGGAGAGTGTTAAAGCAGCGAGTGAGTTATACTCTCCTCTGACTGGTGAGGTGACAGATGTCAATGATGCATTGGCAGACAACCCAGGACTGGTCAACAAATCTTGCTATAAAGACGGTGAGCCATTACTTCAAACTCATTCGGACTCAAACTGGCCTGGAATCTTTCATCTTAAAGGAATAGTTCACTCAAATATGATGATGAACCCACCCTCAAGCCATCCAAGATTTAGACAAGTCTTTTTTATTGTAACAGATTTGGAGAAATGTAGCGTTACATCACTTGCTCAGTATTTGATCCTCTTCAGTGAATGGGTGCCGTCAGAATCTTAGTCCAAACATCTGATAAAAACATCACAATAATCCACACTTCTCCAGTCCCATCAGTAATCCGTGCTGTGAAGCAAAAAGCTGCGTATTTTAAGGAACAAACCAATTGTTAAGATATTATCATTTTAAGTTTAAAATATGAGTCCATAATCCATTATAATGCTCCCGTTTTGTTTTTTGGTCTTGATGGATTTTTTTCTTATAAATATGATGCTTTTCAATTCTAGCCTTTCGATATTAATTGATATACTGGAGTCATGTGGATTGCTTGTGAATTATTTTGATGTTTTTAATTAGCTGTTTGGACTTTCATTTTGACGGCACCCATTCACTGCAGAGGACCCAATGGTGATCAAGTAATGTAATGTTAAATTTCTCCAAATCTTTTCAGAAGTAGAAAAAATACTCATGTTCATCTTGAATGACCTGAGGCTGAGTACATTTAAGTCTTACGATCAGATTTAAGTAATATTTATTTTAAAAAATTGTTACATTTTGTCTTTATCAAGTGTGTGTTTTGTACACAGGCTGGCTGATGAAGATGACCGTATCTATTCCTGAGGAATTGGATGGACTGATGGATGAAGCTGCTTATGAGAGATACATCAAATCTATAGAGGACTAGAGCGTGTGGCTGGCATGTTGCATATAGGGGAGAATAAAAAAAAAAAATCAATTAAGGAATGTTTATAGAAGTTAATTTAGTTTAGATGTTCTCCTAAATTACATTTTCCCATCCACCCATACCCAGCCACTGGAGGGGACCACATGGACACAACATTATGCACTTCGCTTGCAAAACAACAAGCAAACCTGGATGATTGAGCCAGTTACTGTTATTAGCCACAGAGACACAACCTATGTTACAGTTTCATCTCGTTTGTAGATGTTACACTGTTCCTGTAAAAGCTCGTCATTCCTCGGAATAAGCTACAAATACAAATTACGAATGACACCCAATGTCCAATCTGAGGACAGCTATGATACCTGGTTATATCTGTGTTAGTTTTAAGGACTCATAACTGAGTTAAAGTGATTAACACTAATAAACAATATTAAACAATCATTTAAAACACTTATCTGCTTTAAAATGTTTTATTGCATTAGACATCTTGCTTTTTGATGCCAAATGTGCCTCTTATTTACAAAATGAACACCAATGCCTGCAAATTAATTATTTTAAGTTATATTATAAAGTACCTTTAAAGAAAAAAAGCTTAAGTCATAAATGTGTCAAGTGTTTGTACCAGAGAGTAAATTTACTCATGCTCTGCATGTATAGTCAAAAACTGCCCACTTGCTTCCTAACATAGCTGCTTAAAAGTCAAAATAATGTCCATAGTCTGTTATTCTAACCTCTAGATCTAATAAAATATGATTTTACCTGGTTAAAAGTCTGTAAACTTTGAAAAGTAATGAGACATTATATAAACACACCAATAATAAAAGTCCATTTAATTACAAAATACTATCTAATGTAAGTTATTTGTATTACATCTTTTTACCAAAGTCAGTAAAATGTTTGTTAAAGGCACTAAGGGCTGGAATACATCACAAGTTAAATTCTGAGCAGATTTAGTTATTAATCAGCTAAAGATAAAAACTGGACAACATGCTTGGGGAAGTGTGTGTGTCTGAAAGCAAAGTGAAATCCAGCTATGGTGGAGTGCACATCTGATGGACACTTTAGTATCCCATGAGGCCACAGGGAGAGGATTTGTGAATGGCAGTGAAGTGACCAAGTTGACACTGGTAGGTCATGTGACAGTGACAACATGGGGGATCTTACCACCCATATTCTATATACAACATACTTTTTTAGAACTGTGAAGTATATTTCAAACCAATTGTACCTATAGACTAGTATGTGATTTCAGACATAGCTAATGGGTTTTTAAATCTGGCTCAAAATATCAAACATGCTTGATTTCCCCTGCCTAGATCAAAATCTGAGTCTGTGCCAATAATACACCACATGAATATGTGCGAAATTACTGTAGTTGGCTTATCCTGCTAATAGGTAAAAAATCTGTGCAAAGTCAAGTAGTGTATTCCAGCCTTGGCATGTCAGTCTGTAATCTGTGGGGAACAGTGACACCTCCAGGTTCTTTACTGTAAGGGTCTCTGGTTGGGGTATGTCTGACCCAGCCTCAAGAGACTGTGGGTTGAGGCAGACCCTCCAGAAGACACCAGTCCTTTTCTACCCTCTCTCTACGTTGTGCGCTCTCAAACATCACGCTGACTGTGAAGTCTCGCTCATTTAGGAAGGCAGTGGTTCCATCCTATTTGCGGCCAGCACAGTGCTATACGGGTTATCTTGCCTGTCTGGACCCTCTGTGATGGTGTTTAAACTCCATGCGGGTGATGATTGGGAGGAGAAACCCGGTTCCTTCACGACTCCCAACATCCTCCATACTGCCCAGAGCTTCCTGTAGCAGCCTTGCAGGAACAGGTATCATGTCACAGCCTGATTGCTGGTCTACAAACTCCCTAAAATACCTCTTCACTGATGCAACATCCCACAGAGACTGTGCACGTCGCTCATCAAGGGCAATAATGATCTGCTCTGGGTAGTTGCTGCCTAAAACCACACCTGTGAACAGAAAGTGATAGATGAGATCATTGTGATTTAGATTTTAATAAAAGCCAACCCATTTTATCTCCATCATGTGATGTCTTTCCAAGTGATAAAAAAAGGTTTGGGACTTGATTTTATTGGGAATACTAGTGGACAATATAACCAAAATAGTTTATTGCAATATGAGTGATTTATTTGACAATAGTTATTTTTGCTGGAAATAAAGTAACGGCATAAAAATTATGACATTAATATTTCACAATTCTTTGATTTTCTCCCAACTTCTACATTTCACTTTAATCTACTGTGTTTGTGAATACTTACCAAGTCAGGGATTTGGACTAAATTGAATTGTAATTGTCCGATTTAGTGCAATAAATTGTGAAAAAAAGCTTTTTACAATTCAGTACTCACATTCTGTCAGGGTGCTTTAAGTTCTTGAACTTGTGTGTCCTTCAAAACAGTGTGTGAACACAGTTCTCTTTTATGTCTAAAATTATATTTAAATGACTTTTTAAACATATCACCTTTTAAGTGCAATGAAATGCAAAAAAAAAAAAAAAAAAACTATTCACATGCTATCTATTGACCAGCGTCTTTATATACATGTGGACACAGAAAACCGTCTGTTAGAACAGTGCTTGCTGAATTGTCTTTTGTGTGTTATCAAGCCAACAAAGCTGCTAAATATCACTTGAGTCTTCAAATGGGAAGGGCTTAATGAACATGAAAATATATTTTTTTTACAGTGCAACATTGCAATGGCACGTATCTCATGTAGTTGTTCTTGCAGCCAGTTTGCCACAGCTGTCTCATTGCTGCATCTACCAGCGGGTATCCTGTCCTTCCACGCTGCCATGCCTTCAGATGGACGTCTGTTCAGTGTCTGAACTCCAACACAGAGCCTGCACATGGGAGTATGCAAATGTAATTACAAATGTAACTTACATGTACATTTTCTGATGCCGCCAAGCTTTTAGGATGTTATGGGTGCCTGTTTTATTATCCGACAGGCAAAAATGATAAATCTGATCAAGCTATAGCACTTTTCTACTCAGCAAGTAACATGGTTTGAAGCTGATTAAGGTTTAATACAAGACTTCTTCACCTTACAAACGGTTGTCGAAAGCAAAAATGTTATAAAATGCATCAGATTTTCTGAGAAGGTGTGATGTGTACAACAGGCACTATTTTTGAAATCCGCAGCCCAAAATTATTAAGAAACCATAATTGGATTTCAGTCTGCAAATATGAAGCAGGAAGGTGCTATAAATATGAATCTTGCTTTGTACGGTGGCCTGAGGGACTCCCGGGGCAGGTCTGGGAAAAGGCACAGCTGCCAGTACACAGGTCCCTCCAGGCCAGTTTGCACTTGAATTTGGGAGGTCTGCAGAGAGCTCCACGGGTGTCCCATAATAGGCTGCGTGTACTCAGCTGCCCAAAGTGCAAATATGGAGATAGAGAGCTGGTGTTGGGCTCATCTGCATGATTTGACTCCTTCTCATAATGGTACACACCTACAGTGAAGTCAAATGATGGATGTGGCATGTAAATATGTCTTACGATCTCGCAGGAAGGCCTCAAGACGAGTCTGAGCTCCTTCCTCACTGAAGTCCCATGTTTTCTGATGATTTCACGGCCCAGCCAGTCTGTCAATATCAAATCACAGAAGCACTTTGATCGTTTAAAATGGCAACATACAGACTAAGAACACAAGTTTTGCTTACATAAAGACAGTACTGATGGTTAGTTACTAATACAACAAATTCATCCAAGTAAATTCAAATTATTATCCAAATATTATTTTATAACACACGTGATCACATTTCAAACGTGATCACGAACACACATTTCAGCATCAGTATAAATTCTTTATTTTAAGACATATATAACATAATAATAATAAAAATAAGCATAGATACTTAAAAAAGAGTGATATTAATTAGTATATTAACATTAAAATATAATAACTAGAGTTATAGTTAACTAAAACTAAAACTGAATATATATATATATATATATATATATATATATATATATATATATATATATATATATATATATATATTTAACTTGATGTAAAATAACTAAACCTAAATATCATAAAATAATATATATATATATATATATATATATATATATATATATATATATATATATAGACATAACAAAACCACAAAAAAATCGCAAAAACCAACAAAAGTCCAATAAAGTTACAAAAAATGTATATGTATGTATATATGTATGTATGTATGTGTGTGTTTATATATATATTTAAATTAATAAAAACTATCTCTAAATGATAATAAAATAACACTGACATAGGTAAGATGAACATAAGCGTTGTGTGTTAGTGTTGGTTTGAATATTTCACCTCTGTGCAATCTTTCCTGTGTGGCATGTGTGCCAGTCCCAGATTAACACGTGGGCATCCCTGTGGTCATGTCGAGGGAGCAGACATGCAGCGGTCAGTCCACAGCCAGGATTCTGCTGACAACAACTCGTGAAGTGAGAGACAGAGCCGATACCTGCAAATAAATGTAGCGATTTTTAAGAAACTAGCACTTTGGAAGATTTTGGTGGTATTTGCCCATGCAAAAAAATTCAAAAATTTAGCAAAAGTTATTTTTTTATTTTTTGTTATGAATCAATAAATTACTAATTAATCATAATACATTTTATTTCCTAAATTTATTTATAGGGCCTAATTAATTCACATTAACATAAAATAAAAAATAGACCTGGCAGTAATAAGTGTGTATGTATATATATATATAATAAGGTATATGATTAAGAATATAATGTGTTGAGAATTTTATTTTTTATTTTTCTTTTTTTTTCTGGTGGCTTCCATTTCACAGCTTTTTTTTAGCCTTGATATTTGAATTGTTTTGCGGAGACAAAAAAAGTGCAGTTAAGTGATTGGACCAGCAGAGGGCGACGGTTTAATGCGAGCTACTGTAATAATACTAGCCACCGAAGCCATAATAGTAAAATTAATATAAGAGTTATTTCATACATTATAATTCATGTTTCATATATTATTTCATTTTATATAATTATTTCATACATCACATTTTTAATAGAATTAAAAAATGTTATTAAATAGATGACAACCATTTAATATTGTACAAATACATATATTTTACTAGTTTAAAAATTACATAATAACAATTAAATGGCTTACTGCTCTTCTGAAACATATCCATTGACTCTCTTTGAAGCTCAGACAGATATACTCACACACACAGACACACATATGCAGCAAATGATGTAAAACAATGTGTTACTATCTTTTTCTTTCATGTGTATTGACTTACAAGTGGACTAAAGCCTTTCTAAAGAGGAACAAATAGCTTTAAAATGAAAATTGAACAGGGAGCTTGTGTTTGAGGACAGTGTAATCAATAATGTTTAGACGGTAGAACAAGTCTAACAGACAGCAGATCAATAGAGACGAGCCCTCACCTCCCTCCGCTCTGTCCCACTGACCTCATCGTATGATCTGATCAGCTCTTTATTTAAAGCTCAGCGGCTGCTGACTGAGAGAAAGAGACTGAGAGTGGCCTGAAAGCAGCTCACCATTTCATTGGGTGATAGAAAAAATCGAAAAGTCACATAAAAACACAAATTAACTAGATTTGGAAATTTACGAAAGTGTATTAAATGCAAGTTAAGCTTAATCGACAGATGTTGATTACTACAAAATATATGCCACTAGTGCCATCTTAAATAAATACAAAAACTGAAAAATGAATTACCTAAAAAGATCAAATCAGCATTATAATGAGGCCAATTATGAAGGGTTTATGAGAAGAATGCAAAAAAAAAAAAAAAAACATTTATTAATATTATGTGAAATATAAAGCTGCTCAAATCATAATTTGTGTGTGTGTGTGTGTGTGTATGGCATTTAGCAGATGCTCTTATATATGTGTATATATATATGTCTGTATATGTGTGTGTGTGTGTATATATAATTTCATGAAATATATACAATTTCTTTTAGAATTTGTTATTAAATTTAATAAAGGACTACAAAGAAACAGTGAGTAACTGTTTAAACACACTGAATTAAACATGACACTTTGATGCAGAAAGACTGATACTGTATTTCCTGTAAAACCTACTCAAATAATCTTATTTACAACACTTCAGCAACTAGCAAATATGTGAAGTTTCCATTAAATATTCCTTTTAAAATGACTGAATAAATATTCAGTAATAATAATATCGACACTATTGAGAACAAAACTTAGAGTTGGATATTGACCCTACTGTTTCATATAGAATTTTTATTTATTTATGAAATTGAATTTTTATCATAATAAATGAATTTTGCAACATGAAAATCTTTTTTTTTTCTGTTTATCACTGTAAAGCTACTTTGACACAATCAGCAAAGCGTATTTTATACGACTTGACATGAACGCATCTCAGTTTAATTTATTCAGATGAAAACTCTTGGTTGTCAAACAACACCCTTTGCATGGAACCAAAGAAATAAAAAGATGAGTAAAGGAAATAAAGCTATCAAGGCGTGTAAGTGAAGTCATATATGGAGCGTGTTGCCATGGAAATACAGGGAGTGATTTCAATTGGCTGCTCTGAGTCTGAGTGAATGCTCATTCAGAGTCATATGAGGTGACATCTTTCTCCAGAGCTGGATGGCCTCAACCCAAAATCTTTGACAAAAACAAATGTACTATTTGCTCTTTATTTCCAATGCATTCTCTTCTGCATGTTTTCATGTGATGTATATGTCTGTGCATCTGTCTTTCTTAAGCCTCTTTCTCTGGCTCTCTCATTAACGCTCCCCTCAGACGCTGTATAGCAGGTGACAGGGAGAACTAATCGCTCTGAAGATTAAAAATAAATGAAGAGAAACGTGTTTTAGAAAAACGGTGGAACGAACATCATAAATCATCCAGCCTGGATCAGGTTCCTCCTCACTGTCCGCACACTGACACACACACACACACACACACACACGCAGACAAATTACATTACTGAAATCACATTACTGCTGCCTTTCAGGAAGGACGCACCAAGGGGAAAAGAAAGAGAAGGTGACAGAGAGAGAGAGAGAGAAAAAGAGAGAGAGTCATATTACATGAGGCTTTAAAGTAACAGATCTGGAAAACAGAAGATTTTGTATCCAAAAGATTGTGTAGACTGCAAAATAATAATAATAATAACTTTTACTATTATTTTTACTGTTATTATTGTTTGCAGTTGACACAAGCTTTAATACATATTATCTAATAATAATAATAATATAACTGCTGAAACAGACTGCATTTTATTATTATGCATGTTCTTATGCACAGTAAGTATATGTCTGTGCATCTGTCTCTTATAAGCTTCTTTTTCTTGCTCTAATTATTATTTTTATTTTGCAGTCCACACAAGCTTTATAATAATATAATATAATATAATATAATATGTTGAGTTTGTGTTCTAGGACATAAAAACATACTTATCCTCACAGTCACATGGCATTAGTTCAATGCTTATGCCTCAAATAATAAGTTTGAGGCAACAGAGTTGACTCCCAACTGGCACAGGCTGCAGTTTTCCAACTGTCCTCTGGAGGTCACTGTTTGACAGTGAGTGCAGTAATCCACGGGACACCAGCTGAATCACTCCTGCAGACACACACACACACACACACACACACACACACACACACACACACACACACACACACACACACACACACAGAGAGAGAGAGAGAGAGAGAGGACAGAAAATGTCAGACATTATTTGTGACTTTTTTGTTACAGCAGTATGTGTTTGTGTTTATGTGCTCATTTTTCTGTGAGGCGCTGTTAGACGAGCAGGAAAAGGACAAATGGACAAACAAAAAATAGCAAAAATAAAATAAGCAGAGTAACAACAGTCGGCAGAACAAGAGGAATCAAGGGAGAGCGTAATCCTTTGTTCTCCTCTATTCACTTGGAGCGCGTGTCTGACTCCCTATAGGCGGAATTTCATTTTGCAGCATCTCACAGACACACACACTCAAACACCATGTAATTTGCCCTCCAGGGACACTATCATTTTTGTATTTCTGCCTGTGTTTTTCAGATGAAGTGTACGAGCGCAGACCCTCTTTAAGTATATTTTGAGGGTTTACGTTTTGATACAAAGTAATATTATTTTCCTTTCATTCCTTTTCTGATGCTTGCATGAATATTAATACAGTGCGACACAAATCACTAATATAGTGATTGATTGATTAGAAGTTTTTGAGAAGGTCATGAAAAGTTCAGGATTAAACATGGATTACATACTGTACACACTTACAGTGCTGTTTCTGCGTGTATTTAAGTTGCTAAATCCTCATTGCTTTGGACCTTATCTCAGGCCGGAGTAAATCTGCAATGCTCTCACAGACACAGACTAGAAGATCAAAGCTTCTGCTTCAACGCAGAACAAAGAGAGCTAGTCATAAAATAAAAATAAATGTCAAGGAATACCTGGATTTGCAATCATGGACTTGTAATGTACGATAATAATTACCACGTCCAGTGTTGTATTTTATGTTAAGTTCTCTATTATAAAGTAAGATTCAAACACATTTAATTTAAAGGGTTCAGTATACCTTGAAATGTGGAAAGAAAACCATAGTTCTGGGTTTGATTCTTAGGGAAAGTAATGCAAAGAATGCACACTGCAAGTCGCTTTGGTCAACACCATTTGCCAAATGCATAGATGAAATAAAAAGAGAATAAAATAAAGCTAAAAAGTAATTATCATATTGTGGTTATAACATTGTGGTTTGTACTCATAGTCAATTAGACAATAAAATGATTTAATCATTTAAGTATTAGTTTATTATTAATCTTATTTGATTATAGGTATAAGACAAAGTGTATATCTTAGGTGCTATAAGTGCTATTTTTTTACCCCCCCCCCCACCATCTTAATTGCTTCCCTGCCTTCACTAGCTCAATTTAAATAATCCTGCGGTGTGACAAATTAATTTTTAAAAGTACAAATATTTCATGTAGGTTCTCAATTAACATGAGGACATAAACACTGCGTGCATAATTAAAAATGAATTAGAAAAACACTGTTTAAAATTAAAATTTTAAACGGATTACATCGCACTGCGGGACAACTTTCCATAGATGCGCATTCCTTTTTTAATATGTAAATGAAGCACTTATTAGACATTTGTGAACATTATATTTCCTTTGTGTATTCTATATTGCTTTCGATGATCTGTTATAATCTCATGTTTCCTTTCAGTTTCACCATCGAAAATCAACTCAATCTAGATCACGGATGATGAAATTCTGCACTTATTAAATATTTGCATTCTATTCTATTCTATTCTATTCTATTCTGATGATCTGTTAATATTTCACGTTTCCTCTTTGTTCCATCAGAGAACATCAGTATGATCTAGATAATGGCTGATGAATAAGCAATGCTATTTCATTTATCTCTGCGAATACTTTTGTTGTTGTTGTTGTTTCAAGTAGCTAAGACCGATTTAATGATATTCATCTGAGTTTAGGTCGACTTCACACACTCCATAGCTCGGAGCAGAATGCATTTTGAAAGAGGGAAGCTCCTAATATTCAGCCATTAACTCCAATAAACAAAACTGCCCTGCAGTATTCCCACCGCAAATGGAAAGAGAATGAAATAATGTTCTGAAGGAATATGAAGTAATAAAGAAAAGCGGGAGGTTTGCTTGTCCTGTGTGGAAAACAGTCTGAGCTTGTGTTTTAAAATCGAAAGCACTGCAAGCTCACATGTCTGTTTGTGCATGAGTGAGCGAGCATGCCAACACACATACATGAGTATACAAGAGTCTGACAGACATGATGCCGGCACATAATAAAGACACCCGCTGGTGATCTCCATGGCAACGCTACCTGACAGCCCCGTGACATGCATGGTAAGTTTTATTCCACGGTGATCTTACAGTAATATCACACCTCTCCGCCTGTGTGTGTGTGTGTGGGTGAGGAGATTTACTCTCTGAGGCCCTGCTAATGGACAGATGTGAGAATAATGTAGTGTAGAAGAGCAGAGATCCTGTAGCTATCGACCAAAAGATACTCACACACACGCACTCACACATATACATTTTCTTGAACACCATATCAGAGTGGAGGTCAGAGGTCAGAGCAGAGGCTGATGGGAAATGTGATTTATATTCCAATGCGGCCATGTGGCCTCTCATTACTGTTACTCACTTAAATGTGTGTGCATAGAGCACAGAGTGTGTGTGTGTTTATAGCCATATTTAAAACACGCCCCCAGTTTTTAATCCAAGTTGTATGCACTGTATACACAACAAAGATGATAGTATGTATGTGACATTATGGGTAAACTTACACAGAATCTGACATGTTCTGTTCCCCCAGCAGCATCCTGCTAAAGCAAACTTCTCATATCTGGCTTTTAAAATAGCAGGAAGTGCATCCGTTCAGTCCGAAGGGCACTGCAGATGGCATCGGGAACAACTGAACACTGACAGGAAGTGGCTAAAATAAACACAAAGGAGCTATTTTAATATAATTATCTAAGTACAATGGTTTTCATATTAAAATCACACACACACATGCAATTATATCAATTATTAAATAGTTAATATAGACTGATAGAGCTACATATACACACATATATATATATATATATATATATATATATATATATATATATATATATATATATATATGTGTGTGTGTGTATATATATATATATACAGGTTAACTATCACAATTACAAACTATACACACACACACACACATACATATATATATATATATATATATATATGTGTGTGTGTGTGTGTGTGTGTGTGTGTGTATATGTATATACGTCTATATCTATGTATGTGTGTGTGTGTGTATGCGTACAGTTTGTAAATGTGATAAACAACACTTTGTAAGTGCTTGTAAGTGTCACATTACAGCTTTTGTGTACTGCAAGTTAGTATTTTCTGTGAAGGGAAATCTGGCAAGTATGGTCAAATGTGTTAAACAGGATAGAGAATACTAGACTGGGCATTATCAAATTAGCCAAAATATTTCAGAAACGAACGTGCAATATAATGACCTCATTAGCCATTTTAAAAGACATTGTGTCTTGAATAACTGGGTATAAATCACCAGTTTGATGCAATTAAACTGGCATAATAAATCATGCCTGGAATTTTAAATTGTGTTTAATATTCTCATCTATTCATTCATATTCAAGATTTTGGATGGTCCTCATTTTTCTAATCGTGTCAAAATATATATTTCTTTTGAGGGTCTATTATGATAGTAAAAGCAATGTTTAAGGCAAACCAATTTACATCAAAGTGATAAATAACCCTGTTCTACTGATATGTATCTTACATAACTCAAAAAAATAAAACATGAAGAAAAACAAACATGCAGGACACTGTACAGAATTATTAACATGAAATATTTTATGGGCCAATATTTTGTTATTGGTTATTCAATCCAAAAAGATTAATAAAAAAATAAAATGGATCATTAGAATCAATACTTAAATTTAAAAAAAAACATAACAGAGAAAAATATGCACTTCTAAGTACATATTGCAAACAAATGTATTTGTTGTTTATATCTGCCCCTTTCTTTCTTGGAAATCATTATTTTGATGGTTATTCAAAAACTTCAAAGCTTATTAATATAAATATATTCTACTACCAAGAAAATTCATTAATTCTCTTCAGTGTACTGGGAGTTGATGCCCAGCTGGGCAGACAAGCCCACAAGGCGGACTATTTTACCCTAAAATACTCTCAATACCCCTTGGTAATCTTGATGGCATGGCATTTCCCCTATACAAACCCTTAGAGACAAAAGGTGAAGAGTAAACGAGAAAAAAGGAGCGAAAGAGAAAAGATTAGAGATTGTAAAAAGAAAGAGGTATCAAGACACAAATAAGAGACTTTTGAATTGTTCAAAGCTGAAAACTCACAAATTTGCATATGCATTCCACTAAATGATATGCTAATCCCCTCGATTTGCATCGCAGTGACCTCCTGTTGCGAAACGCTTCATGGTTAGATTCGCCGAATGAAAGAATAGAAAACAGAACAGAAGGGAGAACAACTTGTTGGGGCCCAGCGAACAGGCTTGGGTGTCTCTGGAAGTGGAGTATCATAAGGGACATAAAAGCACACTTGTGATCTTTGAATGGCAAGAAATAAAAGGCACATCAGAGCTGAAGAGCAGCGACAAGAAAACGCTATAGAAAGCTACTGTAGCACGCTTTACGGACATGAGTGCTGAAGTAAACACAGTGCTCGACATATCAGAAATCATTTCTACCACTCAGCCATCAAAGAGAGCACATGGATCCAAAGTAGAGCGACTGAATGAGGGATGGAAAGAGAAAAAGGTTGAAGAGTTGAAGAGGGAGGGTGCGTGGGGGGGAAAGGCACGACGCAGAGTGGCGAATGAACACCATGGTTGTACGAGGTTGGCACAGTGCCATCCACTCAGCGGTGGTGCCAAAAAGGGTGTGTAGGCAGGGTGGCATTACAGAGGAGAGAGGAGGAGAGACAGATAGTGAGAGAAAAGAGAGGCATCACCTTCCTGTCAATTCTCCAAAGGAAATGTTCCCGAGCATCAAAAGTTGGAGTTCTTTGAAGATCCGTCCGCCAGCTCGTCAGCATGGCAACTCTACGAGTATGCAAATCTGAGCGTACAATGCATTGGGATAAACTAATGCGGTGCCTCTTAACGAACCTTTTATCCTCTTGTTGTTTCAGAAAAGCGCAGATCTCTTCGCCAAGACCTTTTCATTTTGGTTCCTGCAGGCTTCGCCATCCTGCGTTTTACCGTCTCCTTCGTGACCGTGCCAGGCTCCAAGTAGGCACGTCCCCTAGAGAGTAAGCAGCACATGCCCTGGTGTCGATGCCACTCGACGCGGGTACGATGGCATCTGCTTTGTCATAATGGAGATATGCGACTTGTCTTGTTATTCTCGTTGGCAAGCACCAACCTTCGGCAGAGTGCCAGGATCTCTGCGTCGCCGTATGCCGCTGGGAAGTTGGCGGTGGCTTGGGAATGGCAGAGTGCCAGCATGTTCCTGCGGTAACCAGCCCCCGACGCGTGCCACTTGGCAAAGACAAAGAGCCCTAGGGACGAAATACAAAACAAGATTGAAAAACACAGTGATCCGACAGCTTAATTAACACTCACAGAGTTTGTTGGGTTAATTAGTGTGACAGATTTGGTGAGGAGGAATGTGGCAGGAACACTTGTGAGAACAAAAGTGATGGGCAACCCAGACTGAAGGAATGTCAGCCGATGCCAGCGATACGCATGCCAGCAGTAACTCCACCGACTCTGTGCCGATGGCACTTTATATTCAACAGGGCTTGTAATAAGGAAAAATGGAAAGAAAAGGAAGAATCATAAACAGTCTGCTGTTCAAAAACTAGTTTGTTGGACAAGACAGAAGAGGAAACAACTGTGGATCTAAGCAAACAGGGAGGAGCTAAAGAAACCACAGGCCTTGACTAACCCTTCAGTGACTCAACAGATTGATCAAAACGCTAAGTCATTATGGAATATGGCTTTTATCTATTTCAAAAACAAAAAAGAATGGTTTGCACTAATGAACTACTTTTCTACTTTTTGTAGTACGTCGGGAACACCAAAAGGATATATGCTGCCGGGTGTTAACATGGTGAACTTTACCAGGAGGATGCACTACTTTTGCAGTTTTACAGAGTTTTCCAAAAGCAAGGAGAGGATCTTAAACCACAATATGCACAGTAATGAGTGACTTTGTACTTGAATACTAGTCCGAAACTTCCTGTTGAGTCAGAGAGAAGAGGATGCCGCTCAGAGAGTGAGTGAGAGAATTCAGTCCCTCACTGGATGCGTTTGACATTGTAGAGGAGTATAAATAATGCAGATTTTCTCTCCTCCTCTTCCTTCTCAAGCTTTCCGAAGGAAGGGATTTACACACCTTTGTGCTTTGAATCCTTCGTTGGCATCAGTCTCGTTAAGCGAAGCAGGATTGGTTCCGAAATGGGCATTGTCTTCATCTAGCCTTCGATAAACAAGTTCAAATTAGACGTTAATAACCTCGCGAAATGGGCTGTTTAATTTGCGGTTCCTGTTGTTTTTTTGCTTTTACGTCTTTCTTTGTACCGATTGCGGACAATTATGTACGGATATGCTAATGGCGCTGAATTAATGAGGTTTGTATCGCTGGGATTCTCTTCTTTACTCCTGTGGGGATCTTAATTTTACCTCATCTTTATTATGTAAATGGATTATGCCAAAAAAAAACAGTACACACACACACATATGCACACACTCATACACTAACACAAAAGGGGCGTCAAAGGAAGAGGGAATAAGGCAACAGTGAGGGGGGGGGGTACACTCCCGCAGCAGCACCAAAATGCAAGAAGCTGCAAAGAAATCTGAAAGGCTCTTTTCCCTTAATGCAACATGTACCAAGACGCGAGACAAACAATTTTTTTTTCTTTTGTAGATATTTGTGTTGCAGCAATCCTGCAATGGAGTGACAGAGACGAAGATGGGATTTACTAGATGAAAAGAGAGAGAGAAAGAGCGAGTGAAAGTGAGAGAGGGAATGCTTAATATCCTGCGCTTAATCATGGCACATGAGATTGGCTGTATGCATATCTCATTTGCATCTCATTAAATTGCTCGTGCACCTGCAGAGAGAGAGGGGAGAGGGGCAGAGGACAGCACAACGAGAAATGAGGGAGTCGTTTCAATAAGCAGACTGTTTCTAAAAGAGCTACTTCATTTTATGTTAAATTATCAGAATTATTTTTTTTAACACATTACACTGTGCACATTAAAATGCTGCTTGTGGTAGTATTTTGATGATTCATTCTGTTTTTTGACTTAATACCGATATTTTCTATGAATATTAAAAATATATATTGCATTTGCATTGCAAAAGTGAATGATCTATGATGTATAGAACATAGTTTTAATCATATAATGTACTAAGATATTCTACGCCATTGCTCTGTGACATTGACATTTTCTGGGAGAATACAACTGAGATTTTAAGATATTGATGCATAAAACAATCCATATGTTTCAGAGGTTGTGAAGTCCAACACCGGCCACCAGTTTAATGTATGCATGATTAGTATGCAGCTCTTTGCATTCTTTAATAGAACTATTGTCTCTGATTCCAGGATGTGCCATCTGCCTGGCTGCAGAGACTGGCCTTCCTCTTTGTGTTTTGCACAATGGGCTATTCTGCACTGGACATCCACACATAACTCAAATAAATCATGCCCTAGCCAACAGGCCACCGGAGGATCACTGCAATATTTTCCATAAAAGAAAAGAGAAGACGGCACGCTGCGTTGGGGAGAGATTAGAAAAATTAGAAATTTTCCATTACAGAAATATAATGACAAACACAGTTGGAGAACAGAAATGGGAAGGTAAAGAGAGGTGAAGGAAAGTGAAAGGAAATGAATAATTACACTTTAAATATTGCTCCCACTAACCTCCTACGTTCATCATAATGTCTAAATATTTAGTAAATAAAGTGCAAAACAGCGTCCGACCTCCAGACCCGAGAAAGGCCATTCTCCGATGTGACTTTAATGTAATTACTCTGTGACGGATATATTTAAATCTGTATGTAAACACTGGAGCAGCAAGGTCTACGTAGGATAGAAATGTCTGCATCGATTACCCGCTATGAATGTGAAATGTTTAATCTCGTTAAAAATCTCATGCCTAAATTAGACTCCCTCAGCAGCTTTTTAAATTGGGCTATCCATCATATATAATGACGAAGTGACAGAGTGTGTATGCAGGGGGTTTTAATGTAAAATTGTTTTAAAATATTCTCATATTAGTTCTGCTGTGGCAAATGGTACAGGCTAGCTGGTGATGTGGTAAACAATAAGACAGAAACCAGAAGCTAGCATAAGCCCTTATCTGAAGCTTTTGTATGAACCGAGTCACAAAGCATTGCTGAGGGACAAACGGTGCTTCAAGGATTTATTCTCTTTTAAGAAACCAAAAGAAAGGGGGTAAAAATAGAAAGAGGGAAATACATGTGGTGCTGGCCACCACCTGGTGAGATGTCATGTACGATTAAGTGTGTGTTTGTCTGGCACGCTTCATGCCGTTATCAAGTGCGTACAGCTCAGCGCAGCCACTACACTGCATACTTTTCTTATGCTAATGACTTCGCTTGAATAGACCCCTCCTCACTGTTGCTCTACATCTTTCCATTCTGCCCACCTTTTCCTGTAGCATGCCCACCTGTGCCACTTTCTAAACACTACACTAACAACAGCGCTACCCGTCTTAAACCACTCACCCTACACAGGGTGTAGGTTCTCAAAAGCATATAAGCAACCTTTATACGCCAGACTGCCCAAGGTCAAAGGGTCAAAGATTTAGCATAATTTATCATATCAGTGCGAGATATTCACGGCAGCCACGCGTAGCTCGTTCATGCTCCTGCTGCCTCTGATTAGCATCTCATTTCACAGGCTTGATTCTTAAAAAGCCACCCCCCAGCGACCGTGCCAAACTGACAGCGCAAACCACAACGGGGTGGGGGCAAGGTATCTTAGTCAGCAAATGTTTGGATGTGGCATTCTGAGTTTTACAATATTACAAAGAGCATGCTTGCATTACATCTTAGCATTTGTCAAATAGTTTTATGACTTATGATTTTGTTTACAGTTAGGTAATACTGCAGTACAACATTCTAATATATATATATATGCATTATACAATAATTTATATTTTGAGTAGTGATTATCTGAAAAAAGCAACCAATTTGTAAATGTTAACCTGCACTACTGATTAAACATTTAAGGGTTGTAAAGATTTTTAAAGTTTCTTTTTTTAAGAGTCTCTTATGCTTAGCATTTAATTTGTCAAAAATAAAACAGCAGTATTGTGAAATAATTATTAAAATGTAAAATATATATTTTTTTATTTAATATATTTTATAATGTAATTTATTCACATGATCATAAAGCTTCCTGAGCCGTTACTCCAGTCTTCGGTGTCACGTGATCCTTCAGAAATCATTCTGATATGTTGATTTGGTGCTTAAGAAACATTTCCTGTTATTATTATCAATGTTAAAAACAGGATTCTTTGATAAATCGCAATAATGTATATGTCTGTACTTTCACTCTTTTTTTATTATTAATTTTATTAATTGCCTTTCTAAAAAAAAAAATCTTTCTTTTGAGGTTCTTTCAAAAGAAGAAGAATAATATAATCTCCAAACAGCATTTTAGTGACTTTTATCCTTTATCACCTACATGCCATACCCAAGGTTAAATGTGCAACATTAAAGTCATTCATTATTTACTCAATTTAATGTCATATAGAACCCATATAAAAAGGGGTAAAAATATATCTCTACAATATATATATAAAAAACAATACAAATATAAAATATATGTTTTTGTGTTTTGAGTCATTCACATATTTGACAGTATTTACATAATGCTGAGGGTTTGACAGAATGTCACCAAAGCACATTTTTTTGGATAAAACTGTTAGAGCAACATCTCCCTTATGAGCCTTCCCTGGTTTCACAGCTATTTATTGTTACTTTGCAACCTGACTTTGTGAGCGAATGATTCCGTAAGAGAAAAACCCACTCAGATGAATTTCTCTGCCACACCGAGTAAAGAACTGCATATGGAACAGTGGGATGGTGGCTGTGTGAACATTAGTAACCGAATCTATTTGAGTTTATCGGAGAATCAAGAGTGCCGCAGACCTGTGATAGATGAGCAAATCTAGTCGGCCATTAAAAAGTCATTTCAGAGACAGATAGCTAGCAGGTTCCCCCCTAAATGTCTACTGCGGGAAGCATACTTTAATGGCGCGCGAGAGAAAACAGAAACAATATAGCCTATTTCCAGAAATAGAAAGATAACAGGTGACGTCCTGCGGTTTTGCATCTAATGGGGTTCTTAAATGAAATACAGATAGAAGATGGCAGAATTTGCTGCTCCAATCTCTCCATGCTAAGGGAGCGAATGGCTTAAGGAACACCATGGTTTTAATGAGTTTGAAGCGAGCACTAGCCGGTACTTTCTCAGATTCTGGGAGATCATTATAGCTGGCCCGACCTGCTTCACTGGAGAGGGACAACATGACACACAGTCCGTGAATCTCTTAATGACTCAACTGAAAAAATAATGATAATGCCGCTACAGGCTAATCTTCTGTGAAAAACATTCATGAAATCTGAAGCAAACAATATCTATTTAATAAGAATCATTAAGATGAAAATTCATTATCGTCTTTGCTCTTAGAGAGGCTTGGTGATATTTTAAAATGACGACAACATTCTAACACATTAGCAACAACCAGAGAAAGGTGCAGTGAATGTGGTGCTCTGTCTCTTTAAGAGGAAATCACAGCTCCGGGCTCATGAATAAAGATGAGCTGGCCTTTCTCCGCATACATCATAGATCATGTATCAGCAGAGCCCATCTATCAGAACACAAGAGGAGCTGAAATGCTCATAACGGCCCTGCGCTGCCCAGTATTAAAACCAGTGAGATGGGGGAAGGGTCTCTCTGAAGGTACCACAATCCACTTTGTTTCGAACCAAGGGTGGGCTCTAATGCAATTTTTACAAATGATCTCCATGTTAATATGTGGACATGCAAAACCAATGATGCTATTGCATCTTCAATCTATTAGGTCTTGGCAATTACAGAAATGATTATCCATTAAGCAGGCAAACACATGGTCTGATGCACTATGCCGTTTAAAAACACACTATGCAAGTAGTTTTGCATAGCATTCTCTCAAAGTGCCTTGAAGAAAAGAGAAAAATGAGAAAACCTAAAGGGGTCATATGGCATTGCAAAAAAAAAATAAATAAATAAAAAAAAAAAAAAATTATTTTGTGCATTTGGTGGAAAGCAATGTGTTAATACAGCTTAAGTTAAGCTTAAGTTTAAAAAACATATTATTTTCCACATAATGAACATTATTGTTTCTCCTCTATGCCCGACCTTCCTGAAACCTTTCTGAACCAAACATTATTACTGATTATAATGACTTATACTGACTTTTAACATGCATTGCGTATTGCGCTGCATAAACATAGAACCTTGTCTGCATTTGTGATCTGAGAAACGACAAACAACAAGCTCTACACTACACTGCTCAAAACTTGCATCCGGATAATCAGTGGCAAATTCTTTAAATATGTAAGTGTACTTACAGGCTGTGAGTCAGAAAAGCCTGACTTTGTCCTTGCAAAGTTGGAATTGTCCCACTTTTTAGAAACAGCCTTTGTAGTCAGAAGCAAGTTACTCCTTCTTTCTTTGCATAAACATTTGGGCGGCCTTATGCAAATCTTCCCATATTGACATAGATGTGTTTTAGAATGAAATGTTTTAGGTGGGCGTGGTTGACTTAACTTTTATAAAGAATATCTCTTTGGATTTGAGACTTTACAGATCTTCTTTACACACCAAGAGCTTGTAACACTCCAAAGAGAAAGGAAAAACTGAAATCGCATCATATGACCCCTTTAAAGTAATCTTCCGAGGAACAAGCTCACGCACCAAACGCCTGACGCATCACATTAAGCTTTGACGCCAGCTATGCACGAGGTAGGATCTCCATATCCCATTCTGCTTTTTCATTCTAAAATCTGCTGCTCGAGAAAGATTCAATCTCTCTGATGCCATAAAAAAACACGGTCGGCTACAGCTTCTATTCACACAGGGCCGTTAATATTAATAATATCATCCTCACTCAGAGGAAACTCATCTGGCTAAATGTCACAAGTTTAATTAATGACTGGTCCGGGCTGACCTCGGCTGAGGAGGAGGGAGTCTTTCAGCCCCTAATGCCATGCAGGCAAACTGGAATAATTTAGCATGTTAAACGCAAAGTCAATTAACCTTCGTCGGTAGCCAATGACGTGCAGCCCCCACTGAATCCGGCGTCATTCTATAGAATCATCTGCACCGCGCCACCCTGATGAAGGGATACACAGATGCATGAGTCATTAGTGGGAAATGGTTTCTGTTTTCCGCAAAGCCGCAGACTAATTGTACAATAAAAAACAATTAGTGCGTATTGATTCGTTTATGCCGTGATTTACCTTAGCTCAGACAGGATTATGATGCGCAGGACGGGTAAGTGCTATATGAACACGGCTGTGAAGCTCCTTGGGCGGGAGGTATGGAATGCCTCTGGAAAACATGTCACTCGAGTTCCCTTTTCCCGCTTTAGGTATGCAGCAAAGCCTAATTAAAATAAATGTCGAAGCCCTGAAATAGTGGCCATAATAACTGTCTAAAATGAACCTGTCTCGAAACGCAATCAAAAGCTCTCGCGGTTCTTTAGATAATACGGTTTAGTGCTGCCCATCACCTCCTGTATCTCTCTTAATGAGATGTGCAGAAATCATTCAGTGACGTGATGTAATTTAGTCCTCATCAGTACGATACACAATCACACAAGCGCTCGGCTCCTGAGAACCACATAATGCGGCAAACTAGAACTAGCCTAGTTATAATCAACAAATAGTCGGTAAAAAGTATCGTTGAGTGTATTGCGAACGTTCTATATTTAGAAAATGTAACTTTAAAAAGTTCAATGCTAGTTGATTTTAATAACATAACATACTAAAATATAAAACATAATAGGGTATATCAAACACAATATTATTGTATGGCTTATAAGAAAATGTATAACGTTAATTGTTGTTTTACTTACCTATCCTGAATGCAGCCTAATACTTGATCATGATTGGTCAGTGGCGACTGGTGAGCCAAATTTCTAATGGAAACACTATAATCGACAATTCAGTCAGAACATCTCTGTAAGCAAGCTAATAGAACAATTGAAATTAATATTTTATGTGAATTTATTTGTATGTAATTGATAAGTGGGATATCAGTCATCTGGTAATTATAGAAAATAAACTGCTTCTTGAAAATAAACCACCCTGTTGGTGTTTATTGTGATACTGATCGGTTGACCCTACATTAACACTCCTCAAAAACAGTTGATTAACATTACATACAGAGAACATTATATATATATACATATTATATATATATATATATATATATATATATATATATATATATATATATATTTCTTCTAAATAACCCTGTGCATAACATAGAGCACAAGTCAAAACTGTTATCAATGCAGTCTCTTGCTAATATACATGAACTTGAATCTCAGTTTGAACTTTAGCTGAATTGATTTTGTCTCGTTTAACCTCCATTGATTTCTAGTGCTTTGGCTGATTGCCCGTCTCCTTTACACTGCCTCAGCAGAGTAGGGTGCATGCAATCAGATTAAGGACAGCAGAAATGCACAAGATCAAATCACAGAACTTCGATCACTACAAATTTGGTGTGCATTTTGGGTGAAAATGTGTTACTTGCAACCTTCAATCTGTCAGACACGGGAGTCATAAGGACTTTTATAAAGACAGAGCTTCCCTGGGTGCTCCAAGGACCATAAAGACATGTCAAATTCTTAAAAGGAAACAGATTTTATTCACTTTGAATGCTTGTATATAAGAGGACAGGAGACATTAGCCCAGTGAGTCACATGAATAAACACAAGTGCATCATGAACATACATTATTTGGCGATCGCTACATTAATAACATTTCCAGGAACACGCAGAGTAAACAGTCTCTCACAGCAGGTCCAGACTCAGGAGTGAGAGCATACGTTACAGTCCCCTTAGAAGTAAAATACAATGGAGAGAACAAAAAAAAAACACAAAATCAATTGAAATGACATATGTGATATTTGGAATGCAAACTTTGTATAAATATAACATCATTGGTTTTCAACATTGGTTGGCTAAGAGGAGAACATAATGTAGTTCATGGAGAGTCACAGTCTTCACAGTCATGTTTGGACACAACTGCAGTGGAACAGGAATGGGGTTTGTGGCTACCGATGGCCGTCATTAAAGCTTCAGCGAAAAGTAAAATCAAGCATGCATCTTAGTACAAACCTACATTAGCAGCACGCTCTATTTCCTCAACAATTAGACCCAGTACATTTAGTAGAACAAACGATATGAACCCAAATCAAAAGAGATAACCAGACAAAAAGAAAGGCCAGACACAGAGAAGCAAACTGTAAACTCCACCTCTATAATACAAACTACATTGGCTGCACAACAGTGCTGTCCCATATCTTCAGAGTAAGCTTTCTGTTTTTTGTTTTGTTTTGTTTTTATTTTTGGTTTTCTGGTTGTTTCATATATGAGGTCAGAAATGTTCTAATAAGTTAGCTAAAACAGTTTTCTCGTAGGTGGCTCCATCATCTAAAAAGATTTCCATTCCTTAAAAACAGTAATATTTTCTAAAGTATAAAGTTTTTTCCCCCATCCTTTGTATGCACCAATGGTAAGACTACTTTATCTTTGGATTTTCCATTAAAGCAATACTGTAAGTTATTATTGTTTCATAATATAATCACTGTAATTATTGTTAGTCTCGGCAAGTGCAGAAATAAAATAACCATGTAATGAAGAAATGAAAAAAAAAAAAACTACTGGCTTAAAAGTGAAATTACAGTATTGAAGGCAAAAAATAAAAAATAAGTGCACAATCGAAATGTTCTGTTTAGAAGACAACAAAAATAGAAAATATCTTCTAGATGTGCATCAATCTAATTTATACACAGATAGGGTCTTTCAACTTGGCTCAGTGCAGGAGAGGAAGTTGGTTGTACAGTGACAATTTTCAACAGCATTAGAGGGTAAATGCTATGTTTTAACATGAGCATGGGCTAAATAGCCTCAAGTGTCTTTGACTGGGACAATACAAAAGTTAAATATACAAGTAATTTGTTTTAAACCTACCATACAATTAAGTCATTTGAATTCAACAATCTACGCAACACCAAAATGTTCATACATGTATCTATCATTAACACAATGTTTTTTTGTCATTTTTTTTTCGAAAAAACAAAAAACAAAATAATATTTTCCCACAATTTACAACGGTCTGCAATAGGCTTTGTGTCTGGACAAGTACATGTCCAAGAAAAAAAAAAACATCTACTAGCTTAGCTGCAATTTCAGGACTTTGAAAACAAATTAGAATTGGACATTTTCGTTCATTACACATTTCTTTTGGGCTTCATATATTTTCTATTGGTATGTCTTGTAACAGAACAAAATTGAGAGCTGTTGACCTGAGAGAAGACAACATCAAAATACATTACATCACTTCATTAAGCCAATAATATAATATCTTAACACTTGACAGGGCAAAAAATAGTGGGTGTTTTATGAGTGTCTGTTAAAACATACGTGTTATAAACAGACTTTTGGTTAGTTAGGTTATCATGAAACCATCTTAGGTTCTTTTCACCAGTCTTTAGCTGTGCACCCTTTAGTTTTCAAACAGTTTACATATACTCAAGTTTTAGTTAAAAACCAGCATATTGAAATGGAAAAAAACATTCTACTGACACTTGTTTTTGGTTACAAGCACTGTTAATGCGAGTTGAATCCTACAGGATTCAGTCCTCTTAAAACAGTCTGCCAAACTAGCTCTGGGTCATAGCTTTCCCCAAGTGTAATCTACAATGGAGACGTTTTGTTCAACTTTCCTCCAGTTTTTTTTTTTCCCAAGGAGTCTTTTCTGAGGCTGTTTAAGCTATAAAAACAATGGTTAAGGAAAGCATCAGCATCTCTTGCTCCAATATATTATGTCAAGTCTTGCCCCTCCTCTGACTCATTGCTGTTGCAACGCCCATCCACAGAGTCCATTGGTTTTATGTGACAAGTCTTTGCATGGCTTGTCAGGCTTGAGGTAACATTTGAAGGCGAAAGAACATGATGTGAGGGAGAAACCGGTGAGCTTTGGGAAAGCTCAGGTAAAGCTGAAGTCAGTGGCAAGCTTTGGAGATGTCTGTCGGGCTGGTCAGAGTTGGTTGGGTTAGGGATGGAGGTTTCTATAGGAGTCCCTAAAGAAGACTGGACAGTTGTAGAAGATCTCTGTTTACTGGATGGGTTTGACTTAGAGGTAGATGAGGGACTGATGTGAGGTAAAAGAGGAGAAGCATGCTCTTTGGCATTCAGTTTCTCTGCCACTCTTTGTCTATGCTGAGGGTACTCCAGATGTTTGATGAGCTCTGCATTCCCAGTAAGAGATACCTCACAGGCGAGACAGTCATAAAGGTGACTATCCTTGCCTTCCGCTCTACACTCTGTTTTGGAGACAATACAGTGGCTTAGAAGTAGGTTACTGTCCACTTCTGGCTGCTTAGCATTGACAGAGTTTATGGAGGGGGAATCTGTGCCAATGGGTGTGCCTTGCTTCTTGTCATGTTTGGATGAAATGGCGTCCTCTGCATTGAGGCGAGCAGAGATTGGGCTAGATTTTGGCTTCTCTGTTGGCTGCATTAATTGTTTCTGTTGCAGCTGCAGTCTTTGTTGCATCAGTGCACCCTGCAGATTTTGTTGATATTGCTGGAGAATGGAGCCCGGGGACAGCCCCATTAGAGCCTGTGGCAAGACTGGACCATATGGGAACATGCTATCCATGCCAAACATGGGCTGCAGGAGGCCTCCAGGCATAGGTGTGGGAATATGGGGAGAAAAAAGTGGAGGAAAACCAGGCATCAGACAGGGCAGGAGATGACTAGGGAGTAGAGAAACTTGGTCAGTTTTCATTGCTGCATGGAGAGCTTGTAGCTGACTTTGGTCCATGGCATACTCTCTTCCTTTACTTGGAGTACATACTGTTGGTCTGGAAGTGTCGGACTTCTCTTTACTTCTGCAAGAATTTGCAGGAGTACCATTTCCCAATGGAGTACTGCCAAGCTTGTTTGTGGGAATCCTGTTACTCTCTGTGTCATTTTCTTTGGGGAACTGGAGTTCTTGTTCTGTGGTCTTTGGGGTCAAGATAGTGTTGGTTGTGCTAACTACATATTTGTCATCCACAGCTGATATGGCAGAAGAGGGCATCATGGTTGGCTTGCAGGTCAGCTCATTTACAGGAGGGTCACTGGTACCTTAAATAAAAATGAATGCATAAAGAAGTATGGATTACAAGAGACCAACATTTTTGTAAGTAAATTCATTTAAAAACAAAGTGTAGGTTAGCCACATACCTGCTTTTATGGAAGAAAAATCCTCAGTCATTGTGCTGCTACCACCTGGTATGCTTGCATCGGTCTGCGCCTGCAGACCTGAGTACATTGGAGACTGGCTCAGACAGTGAAGAGAAGTTTGCTTACAGCCCACTGAGCTCAGTATAGCTTGTGGTTGGACAATTCCCAGAACATCACTTGTCTTTTTTAGATGATCCACTTCTTGTTGCATTATTAGCTGATGAGTAGATACTGAACTCAAATATTCCTTGTCCCTCTCCATCTGGCCACCCAGGGCCTCCTTAACTTTGGCAAGATGTTGCTGGGAGAAGACATGGTCACGAATAGACAAGCAGCCGCTGTATTTAACAGAGCAAAGAGTGCACTCTGTCTTAGGTCTATCAATAGAAGTACTCTCTGTGCCAAATTGCTTTGCAAGGCTAAGCTTGGCCTTTTTCTCCTTGGCACGAGCATTCTGAAACCACACCTGAACAACCCTCTTGGCAAGTCCAATGTCATTGCCCAAGGCTTCACATTCAAGCATTGTTGGGGTTTTATAGTCACTAAAGCACGCTTTGAGCACTTTTACCTGAAGGTTGGTCATTTGAGTGCGGTAGCGTTTTTGACTGTGTCTGTCGTTATCAAAGCTCTGACTGTAAGAGCTACCAGGGCATGGTGAAGCTGGATCAGCCAGGCTGGAATTTTCACTGTAATCTAAGACTAACTCATTATCAAAATCTTTAGCATTAAAGCTCATTGCAGGGCTAACCAATCCAGAAGACATCTTTTCATCACTTTCAGAAGAAGCCTCTCTTTCAGTACCGGGAGACATGTGGTCAATACTGCCAAGTTTAGCCTCTAGAGAGTCATTTCCTCCATTAGTTGTGTGGCCATGGGCCTCGTTTGTGTTAATGTCACAGTTATTCAGCTTGCTTTGTTCAAGATTCTGATAAACTGACACAGAAGGCATCTCAAAATCTTCCATACCTTCACCTTTAATAGGTTTTGGGCTCAGACGCTGCTGATGTGAAGGCAGGTCAATGTGTTTGTATACTGAAGAGTCAACATCATCAGTGGAGTTCAAAAACGGAGAATAATTGGTGAAATCAAAGAGATCAGATTTGATTTGAGAACCTTCCTGATCTTGAGTAATATTAGGCATTGCCATACTATAGCCTGCATTCTTTGCTTCATGCCAGTGTCGTGAACGTATGTGGGCAGCAAGAGCAGTCTGTGCTTTAAAGAGAGCTCGACAGAATGGGCAGCGACGATGGATTTGAGATGGACCCAGTGCCCGAAACTGGCCTTTCCTCTCTCGAGCTCGGGTGTTCTGGAACCAGACTTGAACCACTCTTTTCTTGAGACCAACCTCGCTGGAGATATGATCAAGCATCTTGCGTGTTGGATTGGAGTCCAAAAGATATTTCTGGTATAAAACTTCCAGCTGCTCTGGTGTTATAGTGGTCCTCATACGTTTGTCTCGCTGGGGTTCCTCCCCATTGTTTTCCCAATCATTTTCCATTGAACTGGATCCTGCTTTCTCTTCAAGTTTCCTCTTCAGAGAGTTTATGGTTGAATCAGGATTTGTGGTCACTGCAGGTGGATTTGTAACCATCTGGGAAATTGTTCCTGAAAGCAGATGCCTTGCAAGTAGAGGATTAGCAGGATCAAACAGCATTAGAGGCATGTCTACAGGACGATCTATGAACGGTGAGGTGGGAAAGTAACTTTGGGTAAGAAAGTGGATTTGCTGGTGCTCTTGCCAATGTTCAAATGAGGGGAAGCTCAATTTACACTGGATGCAGTGGTAAGGGCTCATATCCTGGGACGGTTTCTGTAGCTGTTGTTGCTCAGTTGAAGGAATTTCTAAAGGACTAAAAATAGTTTGGGAGCTCTGTGATGGAGCGGAGTTTGTTTCAGATTTGCAGGAAATCTGTTGTTGTTTAGGAGATGGGTGAGAGGGAACCTCTGTGCTTACATTTTGGTTCTCTTCACATAGAGGCTTTGGTTGCTGCGCTCTTTCCTTTAATTCATCAAACTCAGAGTTGATACTAACAGTCAGTTTGGAGTCAGAGGATGATTCATTTGTTTGTTTAAGCTCTCCAGTGAGACTTGTTGTGTGCATATGCTCAGAATCAGTGGATTTCACATTAGTACTAGACACAGAAGAACTGGAGGGGCTTGAGCAAGAAGCTGCTTGTGTAAAGCAAGAGGGTCCAGATATTGGACTATGACACTCAGTCTTAAAATCCATTGTGGTTTCATTCAGATCATTCCGCATTTCCTCCTCCTCATCTTTGTAACACTGCTTTTTTTGGTGAATGATAAGATCAAAAATGCGTTGAAAGACTATGTTGCATTTCTTACATTGGAAATTGTTTTTGGAAGTACAGAAGTAGCGGTCATTAGATAGGTCTCGGCGTTCACTATCCTTCCCTCCCTCTCCTTGGTTCTCATAATTTTTCCGAGCTTTTTGTCTGGCATTTTGAAACCATACTACAATCACACGGGTAGAAAGATTAAGGAGGTTAGACAGTTGCTCAAACTCATCATCTTTGGGGTATGCATTGGCATCAAAAAAATCCTGCAATACTCTTAGCTGGTAGTCAGTAAACCTGGTTCTTGAGGACCTCTTACTCCCATAAATCTCTTGTCTTGTTGGTTCAGGAGATGGTGGTCTAGAATCCACTTTTACATCATCCAGTGTCGTGATGGGAGGGTTACTAAAGTTATACGGAGAATCCTTGTTGCGTTGGCGCTCTTTGAATAGTGTGTTCCGAAACCAGTGCTTTATAACTTTATGTGGCAAACCAGATTTGTTGGCCATCTCATGAATTTGGTCCTCATTTGGAGAATTGTTGATATCAAAGTACTGACGGAGGATTCTAAGCTGGTCATCTGTGATTCTGGTTCGAGGCCGTTTACTTTGTTGCTGTAACATGGCTGGAGTCAACTGCTGTTGATAAAGCTGCGTCAAATCAGGAGTCAATCCAGCCTCCACTGGGGGCAGATGTACAGAGACCTGAGGAGTTATAGCTTGCAAAGGTATGGGAGGCATTAGGAGTGGGGGAAAGAGTGGCAGTTCCATGGGTAAGGGAATTTGAGCTAATGGAGCTTTAACTTGAGGGATGGAGACAGTGGAAGGAGTAGTACTGATTGTAGAGGCAGGAATAATTGGTTGCACTGGTTGTTGTGGCTGCTGCACTGAAGAACTAGGAATCGCAGGAGGGGAAGGAGACGGCGATGAGACAGGAGAAGCCTCTGGAGTTGCAGGTCTCAATGGGAAGAGTTTGTCGTATTGCTCCCTGTAGTCATTGGCAAATTTCTCCAATGACTTGATCGGGAATATGGAATGATGAATCTGCTCTTTATGGCTCTTTAGTATCAGTGCATTTGAAAAAAGCTTCCCACAAGACCCACACTCTAGCTTCTCCATATCTTCCGAAAGACCCACCTCTTTAGTGTCAGACACATCCCCACCATATGCTATAGGTTCAGTAAGATTTTTCTGATATCTCTCCTTATTTTCATTGTATTGCATGACTAACTCAAAACCAATGTTTACAAGCAAAGCCTTTGAAGCATTCCCGGGTGCATCATGGGCTATTCTGGGTGGAAGAAACTCATCAGAAATCTTCTCACTGGTTGACATCTCTTTGTTTATGTCTTCATTTTCTTGAGGTTTATGATCATGTGTTTTTTCATTGAAGCCTACATTATCAATTTCCTTTGATTCTTCATTACTGTTCTGTCCATTTGTGTCCTTCTCACATGGTCGATCATTGTTCAGTTTCTGTTCATCCATTTCAGGCTGAATTGAAAAATCTTCATTTAGTTTCTGTTTAGAATTTTTTTTAGCAGACTCAGCAGTATCCTCATTTACAGTAGGTTTTAATGTGCTTAAGCTTAGCCCAGAGCCTTTAAGGTTGACCTCTGGATTCATGTGGAATTCTCCTCCCGGAATAAGAAAAGGAAGAAGCAATTGCTGTTGCTGCTGCACTGGAAGAAGGGCCTCTGTTGCCATAGGAAAATGGTGTAAAAGTGCAGGATTAAATAAATGGGACTGAAGAATAGCAGCCTTCTTTTGGAGCTCTTGTTGGAGATGGGCTTGAGCCTGGGCTAACTGCTGCTGTTGTTGTTGTAATGACATCTGTTGTTGCTTAGTAGCTGAATCAATCATGTTTACCAACGTATTCATCATGTCAGATGTCGAAGGATGACTGGTTTCTGGGTTTGCATTGAGTTCAGTGTTTTGTTGGTGGCTTAGACCAGCATTGTTCAAGGAAGTAGCAGGCTTCATGGTTCCAGACGTGTTGGACAATGCCTTGCCTGGGGGAGGGCCAAGATATTCAGTACTAGAAGTGGATGAATCAACCTTGGATGCACGAGCTTTGGTCTGGTGCAAGACAGAGCGCATATGAATCTCTAAGGTTGAACTCTGACTATATGCTACATTGCAAATACCACATTTAAATGGTTTGTGGTCTGCATTGATGACAGGCTCTTGCGTGCCAGTTGTTGTGTCCTGCAGAGATCGTTTAAGTTTGTGTAAGTGTGACACTGAGTTGTAGTGAACCAAGAGAATATTCTTCTGGGTGAAAGATTCCTTGCAAACCGTACATTTGAAAGGCCTTGATGGATCCAGAAATTTCTCCATTGTGATATTTGGACCTTTTCTAATAGGACAAACGGGCTGCTTAGAGTCACATTCAACATGATCTTTAACCAAACTTGAATCACTGTCTGTAGGAATTAGTTTTTCTTCCAAATCACATTCTTCATCATCTTTCATTCCAGTCTCTTCTGGCAATCCCTCCTCTTCACCAAAAGTTAGGTCTCCGGAGATCAGGGTCTCACTATTCATCATTAAACTACCATAAAGTTGCTGTATCTGGGTTTCACTTAACTCCAGGTGGCTTGTCTCAAGGTGTTTCCGAAGGGCCTGCATTGTACGAAAACTGCGTTGACAGAGGCAGCACATGGTCGCAGCTCTGATAGCATGGTACTGAGAATGCAGCTGCAGCTTTTCAGGGGTTTTGAATGCTAGGCTGCATTGATTGCACCGGTACTTGTAAATATGGCGATCAGATATTGCTGTTTGAGATTTCTGGCTATGGAGCTGGTTGAAGTGTGTCTGGAGTGCACTTGAGGATGTAAAGACTTTGTTACAGCCTTTCTGCCAACAAGGTAAAGCGGCATTGTTCTCCTTTGTGGATTCCGCATCTTCTGATGGTTGTTTATAGATTTTTGCTGTCTCCAAGTGAGGTGTTGTACCTCGCTCAGGTTCAGCATCGATTGGAATTTCTAAAAAATAAAAAAGGAAGTTTTGAATTTTTCATAAGGCAAAATTCATTTGAAGAAAATCTTTCATTAATTTGGTAATTAAACCAAGCACAAATATTGATAAATTACTTTTGGATGAATTGAGTCATATGAACTGTCAACCAAATAACCAACCTAGATTAAAAATAAAAGATTTAACAAATAGTGAGATTTATACTAACCATCCAGTCTCTTTGTTTCATTAGAATTTATCGGCTGTGTATCCGAGTTGTGCACTGATAAAAACATCTTTTCTGGCAGCACGTCTGAAGCAATCACCTGATCACAAGGGGAAAAAAAGAAATCATAATAGGTTTGATAAATCCATTTTGTGGATTAATTAATCCACAAAATCTCATTATTAAGTCATTTGATTGTTATCTCTGAAAATGATTGGTCATTATGCTGTGTCCCTGCTACATGTGTGCATTAACTATGCATGGTGCTAGAGAATAGACCCTTAACTTCAGATGGCAAAATGGAATCGCAGTCATGAACCAACACTTAAAGGAGTTCAAAGGTTAAGTATGAATAGAAGCCCTCATTGGTCTGTGACAACACAATTAGCTAACGTTGGATGTGTATATAAAAAATAAATAAATAAATAAAAAAAAACACTATTTATCTCCCTCTCCTTCTGTACCCACTCAACTTTAAAATGTGTAAATCAATGCAACTTTAAGGGGGAGAGGGAGGGAGAGCAACCAAACAAAATGGCTGTTATTTCCATCACAAAGCACACCATTTCAGGAAAGTGCTGTATTAAAGGGACACAAGGAAAGCACACAAGTCCTCTTCAAGGTCACATTTAATTTAGAACATAATTACCAGGCATGGTTCATAACGAAAATCACCTAGCACTGGCTTAGAACTAATGAAGCACAATTATTTTCATTACTGTATTTCAGTTCGGCTGGGGAAGGGGGGAGAGGAATTCAAAGTGCCGAAGAGAGAAATCAAGAGAGATGGCAGAACAGAGGGCAAGGAAGACCAAGAAAGATAGGAAAGGGTGGAATACATGAATGGAAAGAAAGACAGAAAAGCCTTTTACGCAAGAAAAAGCACTCAGCACAAGCTGACGGAATTGGCAAAAAAATGTCCAACCTTTCAGAAACAGTGAGGCATGTCTGCTTGGGCTTCAAACAAGCTATGGGTGCATTAGTATCAATTTATATTCTGCAGATAAAAAAACTAATTTTAATATTCATTGGATTTGAGGCAGCTACCTCTCCCTTCCCCCACTCAATGTTGTTACTTGTCTCCGCTCGCTTGTGCTGGAGTCACTGAGGGTCTGAACAGCCCTTCGCATACACACATACACGAAGTGCTGAACATTTCCTTGTATAAAAACAATTTTTACACCATATATAGAAATAGCGTTAGACTGAGGTTTTTTAATATCTAGAAATCAGCATGGCTGACGACCAAAATAGCATATAAGTAGGCTATAGCAAATTGGATGTGGCCTACACAAAATTGCATAATTTAACCAGCACTAGCCAATATGTAATAAAAATTCTGAATAAATAAAAAATAGCCAAGTAGCTGATTATTTTGCCGCTGTAAACATGTAAGGCCTTAAAACTGAATAAATGTACAAATACGATTTTTATTTTATTTTTTGGTTTAATATCTGTACATTTTAGTAAGAAAAAAAGTATTAATTTAAACCAATTATTAATGTCTTCAGTTATTTTGTTTCAAGGCAGTTTATATGTTTTTACTAGGGAATTTTTTTTTCAGATAGGATTGTGGCTGGAATGGAATTTTGTTTTGTCCCAAAATCCTAGGTTGCTTACATTTTTTTTTTTTTTTTTTTTTACAAATTTACAAACTATACATAAGCAAAAAAATTCAAATTCTACATAGTACATACTGCATACTGCAATTTTTTTTTCTCCTCACCGTGTTGATGAGCTTCTGAGTGCAGTCTGCAGTGACACTGTGCAGATGTGTGAGGTGGGTACGCAAGAGGGCAATACTGTGCAATGTGTCTTGGCACAGTGGGCAGCGGACAGCAGGCTGAACTGCATGCTGGTTCATCACATGACTCCTTAGACGCTCAATATCAGTATGATGGAACCGACAAAATGGACAATGCCACATCTGAATGAGAGAAAACAAACAAATATTTACAGATATTCAATAACTACATACTGTTTTTGCAGTATCCAGTTCTTTTATATCATATTAGGCTTTGATTGTTTTTTTCTCTGCACAATGTATAGTGATTGTATCAGAAAGTATGCACAGCTACTCATTTTAACTATTCTGCTAGTTGTACAGAAAAGTAATTGTGGGCCAGTGTTGTTAATCCTATAAATAATAAAATGGTATGTAGCATCAGTGGTTTTAAAGAACTTTTGAAGGTAAATAACATGGCAGCATCATGGTACATTTTAGTTTAAAAAAAATAATAAAGCAGAGTATATTGCACACCTCTTCCTGTATTCGTGGCCGTTTGCAGGGAGAAGGCTCAACTGACTCATCAGATCCAGATGAGGGACGCTTAGGACTGGAAGACGACTCATTTTGCTCCGTTTCCATTTGAATAAATCCTTCTGTGAGTAGCAGCAGCAAACAGAGCGCGCACATTATTTACAACAATAAGCTTATTGTATAACAGTGGTTCCCAATTGGGATCATGGACAGCAGGGAAAAACAATGCAAAATGCAAATAATAGTGGATGTATGATAATAGTAATAATTTACTGTTTTAGATTTTAACAAGAAATATAATACATTTAAGAAATACCAGATGCAAAATCACTGTTGCAAGCTTTTTAGTTTTTATTGTTTTGCAAGGGATATTTTAAGTACCTGATTTTTTATCTGTCTGGTCTCCATGTTTATTTCTGTCTTCCTGGTTAGCCGTAGCCTCAGTGGGACAGTCCATCCCATTCTTATCTCCTTAAAAAGCCAATAAAGAGAGAAAAATTCAGAGAGTGCTTCACATTTGACAAATTCATTGCATGAAATATATCGCATGTATGTTCAATTGTAAAACAAGATTGATTGCAGAATCACATTCAAACCTATAGGGGTCAGTCTCCACTAGCTCGGAGAGACCCAAACAACCTGCTCGAACATATTAAACACAAAGACAGACCCACACAATACAGTAATAATGTACACAATCTCCTTTAGATTAACACAAAAGTTACAAATATTGATCATCTACAGTAAAACATACAAAGAGAGATACGAGAAAAGAAAATCAGGAGGCAGAGTTAAAGTCAACGGCGTCAGCAGAGCTTCATTTGACCTGTGGGGATTTGAAAAGTCACAGGAGGAAGATAATGCAGTAGAGGTCAGGAGGGTCACACACAAAGAGTCCATTTCAAAGCACAAATTGGTGAACAATGCCGCCATGACAGGCTTTAAAAATTATCTTTTTACAATAGGTCCCTGCATTGCGCTCAGTTTGAGACTAGTTGTAGCTTTTTTGCAAAACCAGGCTTTTTTGCTGAAAATTGAACTGACTGCATATGCAGAACACATGGGATGACATTTACTGGCAGTATTTTAACAACAGCCTTCAGTTTTGGCTTGTTATTTTTTTAATCCTGCAGATGAGCTCTGAACTCCACAAACAAAAAGAATCCACAGAGTTGGAAATTCAAAAAGCGCAATGATGCTCTGTTGTTCTTTTACAGCGTCTAAAAGCTTCGGCTGAGCTCCGTACAAAACACACAGCCTCGGGACACACTAAACCAGATACCCCATTCAACGCCCTCCCTCCCTCTCCTCATCCTCTTCTCTCTTGCTTTCTGCCTTTCTGCTTTCTTAGCAGAGTAATTGTTCTGCTATGTGGGGGAAGGGAAAAGAAGAACAGAGTTGATTTGGGTGGGTTTTGGGAAGGGGGGCGGTTGTGGTATTAGGGGAGGGGGGCAAGTGGAAACAAAAAAAATGCATAAGGGTTGTCATAACAGACCAATCAAAGGAAGGCCGAGGTATCTTCTGTTGGTTCTTTGAGAAGGTGATTATGACAGAGGGTGAGAGAGCGAGCGAGAAAGGCCATCTGAACACCAATTATCCTGACAGACACGCTATTGATTTCCTATCAAACCAACACACCCATAAACACAGAACACATAACCTGAAACTGTCAAATCCGCTCTAGTTACGACCGCCCCTATTGAGCCCTCTCGCTCAGTCATTCTCTCAAAGTCACACACCACGCTGAACCTGACCAAAAATATTAATCTATTGTTAAGCATCTCTCACAGGGAAAATCAAAACAAAAAAGCTTAGGGATGGAAATGTAAAAAAAAAAAAATCATTAAATAGTGAAAATTCATAATATGTTGCATGTCATGTTACGTCATGGTGCCAAAATGGCAATTTGTACATTTTATGCAAAATAGTACTAAATCAATTTTTTGGTTAATTTTTTTATACAAATATAATCAAAATGTAACCACATTTTGTTTAAGACAAACATATTTTACATGCAATCATGCAACTTAAATGATCAAAGGCATAAATATTTTAATTTTGTATTCGAAATCCACTTCAAACTCAAGGGGTGGGTGTCTGTGTGTGTGTGTGGAGGGGGTGTTAATTCACTCTGAATGGTCATGATGCATCTGTGTTTGCTTCTTTCTGCATGTACGTCTTGGACAAAACAGATGGCCATGGCTCAGCATGGTGAGGTCATTTCGGCCAGTAATGAAGTGATCAGATGCACCCACACATGCTAACACACTCCAGGCGCACACTCAACACACACTTCATCAGCACTTCCTACTCGTCCCGTGGATCAATATACAAATGCTCAGCAGCATTGATCCAGTATTGATTATAAATTAGGCAATGCCCTGGTGTTCCTAAAGAGATCAATAACCAGCCATTCAGCTGCGGTGCTCCAGCAGGTCGGAAGCAGCGCTGATCCGATGTTCTTACAGGTTCAAATTCACACTGAAACAGCTACTCAACTCTCACTCACTGAATTTAGCATTGATCGTACACGACACACTGGCCGCTAACCTGTTCTTGTACCCTGCATATAACACTACCTCTAGAATACTGTATTTTAACCTTTCTTTCTTTTTTCCATCTTTAGGATTTTTTTTTTCACGTTAAAGATTTTAACAATTCCTAAACAAATATGACAAAATTGAGAACACAGATCAGTGCTGCTAACGATTAAAATATAATATTAAAGGGTTAGTTCATCTAAAAATGAAAATTATGTCATTAATGACTCACCCTCATGTCGTTCCAAATGCGTAAGACCTTCATTCATCTTCGGAACACAGTTTAAGATATTTTTGATTTAGTCCGAGAGCTTTCTATCCCTCCATTGAAAATGTATGTACGGTACACTGTCCATGTCCAGAAAGGTAATAAAAACATCATCAAAGTAGTCCATGTGACATCAGAGGGTCAGTTAGAATTTCCTGAAGCATCGAAAATACATTTTGGTACAAAATTAACAAAAATTACGACTTAATTCAGCGTTGTCTTCTATTCCTGGTCTGTTGTGAGTGCGACTGCTGTGACTGTTGACGTACAATCCTGCTGACGTGTTATCTTTGTTATTGGGTGCACCAAAAAACACTTCAACAGCGCCGTTAATGCGCTCACAACAGACCCAGAAGAGAAGACAATGCTGAATAAAGTCGTCATTTTTGTTATTTTTGGACCAAAATGTATTTTCAATGCTTCAACGAATTCTAACAGATCCTCTGATGTCACATGGACTACTTTGATGATGTTTTTATTACCTTTCTGGACATGCACAGTATACCGTACATACATTTTCAATAGCACATAAAATGTGAATAACACAAAAACATTGTATAATAAACACTTGTCAGTCTTTAGGAATCTATATTAGGCATTTCCTGTGCCTTTCCTTTAAAATGCTAATTGGAGAATGTTAATTAACTCATGCCTCGTTAGTGGGTTGAGCTTTTATTGGCTGCATTAACTGGCTAACCCTCTAGTTTAGCTTCTTTTTTGCCAGTGAAGATGTTACAAATGTGATTATTGGCAAGTCAATTAACAAAATCAATTCCTACCATTCTGTACAAAGAGCACACTACTCACTCTCTTTCTTTTTCTCTCTCTCTTGCACACAAATACACAGTACATATACACATACAAAAAGGCTGGGTGCCAATGTCAGGCTATTGTTCAACTCATTAGCTGAGCTTATTCTTTGTTAGAACTAAATGCTAATTGCTTCCACCACCCGGTTTTCTCAATTACCCCAGTGTAAATATCTGCCATCTTCTTTTCTCTATTCTTTCTGTTTTTTGGCATGTCTGTCAGCCCCTCCCCCTCTGTTGTTCTGTTGTGTGTTTTAGAGCCTTGAGCGTCATGAGCACAACACACAAGGGACAGTTAGTCTTTTGATTTGGATTTTAAGGAATTCTCCCTGACTTCATCCCTAATGTTAATCTAGCATCAAAAGCTGGGGCTCTGTTTATGAGTGTGTTGATTTCTACTCATTTTCCTCCCTTGATATGTGACTTTTTTTGGTGTTTTGAAAAAGCCTGGAAATTAACTTGGTTTTCTATGATTTACAAAGCGTGTGTGTCTCATACCATTTTCTTGAGCAGGGCTTTTTCGGATCGTAAAGATGGCACCAAGCTCCTCCTCATCCTGCAGACCCTTCTGGATTCGCTGCAGTCTGAGCAGCCCCTCCCCTCTTTGGTGGCTCAATGAATGGGAGTGCTGCACTAAAGAAAGGCTGTTCTGAGTGGAGAAATCACACAGCACACAGTGCAGCCAGACATCTTCAGACTCCACTCCATCCAGCTTCTGCAAATACTGAGAGAAAGAGAAGATAAACATTAAACATGTATGCATGGGTGACAGTGAAAGAAGGAAATAAGAAAAGAAGTTAAATCAATGAACAAAAGACTCTTCTACTTCATCCAGCTCACATTTCAACACCAGTAAATAACATACTCAAGTACTTTAGCGGAAACCATATATTGACCATGTAGTCATAAATGATCAATATGTGGCTTCCTCTAATGTGGGCAGCACAATATAGATCAATACAGGATCAATAGAACCCTGTAAAAACACCTATGTAGATGTTACTTAACAAGCTTTGCTCAAATAAACAGTAAATCCCTCCCTCTGAGGTCTAGTGAAAACTGAGCGGACAGATTTAAAGCAAATGAATCCAGTGAAACATCATATGCACACACTATGACATGAAAGCACATCCACAGTGACAAACACCAGTCCACTTGTTTTACAAAACTCTAAACTGATTAGAGATGTGCTGAGTTAATGGACCACATTAGCAGGAGGGAAAAAATAACATACAATCCATCTCAATTACCAAAGAGACCTTGGGAAGAATGGCGTCACTCAGGGCATCTTGGGCTATTGTGGATTTAACTGACAGAAATATCAGGCCCAAAACCTTTAGTACACAGAAATTCAGGTTCTGAATTGTGAGATTTACCTTATATAGTTTTAGGCTGGTCTCATGTCTGGAGTTCATGGTGTGTAGCTTCAATTTCTCCAAGCTGCTAGCCTCGTAGTCACAAGCGTTGCATCTGAGTTGCACCTGACTTCCTGCAGCAACACACCTAAGACGCCACTCTTCTTCCTCCTCCTCGGTGTTTCCATGTTGACTACTGGCCTCTCGAAGGTGTGCGGCTAGCTGGTAGCGCTGTACATGTTTGTCTGTCTGGCAGTGCAGTTGGAAGTTAGCTCGCAGAGGCGTAGCGTAATGGCAAAGGCGACAATGATGGGTGTCTCCTGTTGTGCTCTTCCAGTAGGAATTGGGTAATGACCTCTGCATGCTCAGGTGTTGACTTAGTTCCTCGAGAGTGTCACAAGAAAAGCGGCCACATAAAATGCAATCAAAGAGTTTCCTTGAAGAGGTTTCATTGCAGGGCAGAGGAGTGATGGCATCGGGCAGTTTACTCTGAGGTTGGCAGTGGCGGTAAAGCTCGTTGGCATTGTGCTTACTTTGACGTTGCATGTGTGCTAGGTTCTGCTGCAGTAGAAGCACGTTGTGCGTGTGCTTTTCACTGGTCATGTGGATTCGGAGGTTCCGTGCCACATTGGTTTCATAGTCACATACTTCACATCGCCACGATGCATGTCCCCGGAGCTTAGATGGAGAGGGGGAGCTGGCTTGGGTGGGGTGAGTGAGAGTAGGGTGAGTTAGAGTAGGATGCGAATGGGTTAAAGGATTGGGCTGGGATGCTGGGGTGTGCACATGTGACTGCGTCTGCAGGCTCTGCATGTTGTTGAGGTGTTTGTCCGATTGCATGTGGATACTTAAGTTGCCCTTAGTGGTGGTGGAGTATTGGCAGACCTGGCAGCGGAAGGGCTTGTATCCGCAAGAATACGTCTCGCCTCTTGCTAGGCGTGGGTGACTCTGCCCACTGCTGCAATATGGGCACTGTTCGAACTCTGACTCTTGGTGTTTCTCCTTCATGTGGGCCTCAAGAGTTTGCTGGTACTTGTAGTGCCAGTTGCATTTCGGACACTTCAATGTCTTGCAGGAGTTTCTGGTGTGTACCAGAGAGGCCTGAACACCAAAAGTGAAAGATGATCCTTGGACATCGTCTCCGGCTGCAATGAAGCCTCCATCACCAGACACCACCAACCTTCCTCTAGAGGCTGTGTCTGAGTGTCCTTCTTCAAGAATAGGCTGACTAGTCTGTGGTAAGGTTGGACTGAGTGCAGGGTAAGTGGAATGGCTATGATTATTGAGCAGGTCAGAATGAGTCACAGCATGTCTGTCCTCTTCAGACAACCTGGTGGTTGGTTCCATTGCTATGGCACTACCATTCTCTAACTGGTCATTTGGTTCGGTTGCTGTGGCACTCTCTTGGTTGGCAAGTTGTTCTGTAGTAGTGACCGTGGACGGGTTTACCACAACAAGGGAAGCAGGTGCAGGGTCGTGGCAGTTAAAGCTTGTTCCACACTCTGACTCAGAGTCTGTAAGGGTTTTGGTGTTGTTCATAAAGCTGGTTGCTATTGTTACAGAGTTTGGAGGTTTTGAAATGCTTTGGTTTGACAGAGCAGCTTCAGTAATGTGCTCTTGTCCGCTACTGCTGCTAATACTGTGAGCACTGTTATCTACTGTGTTGCCTACCTCTAGACACAATCTCCTCTCTCCTCCCTCACTACTTCCTCCATTCCTTCTTATCTCATCCTCCTTGCCTCTTTGTGTGCCCTCTCTTCCCAGGGTTGAAGGGTCTTTGGCAGGGCTTGGTACTGAGGTAGCAGGGGAGGTTCTGGGTGGAGAGGGCAGGAGAGGGAGTCCTGGCTTAGAGGTCAGAGGGTCTTCATACTGTTTCCGTCTTGCCGTGTCCTCTGTGCTGTTCCCAGAGGTCAGAGATGCCAAGTTCAATGGTACCACAGACTCACAATTCCTTTTTGGTTCTAGGAAACAGAGGAGCGGCAGATTGCCTGGGCCGGCAGGCTGTAAAATGGCAGAGGTGTGTTTTAAAGACAGCAGATGTTGTTCTTCATCGTCAATGGTGACATTGTGTTGCCGACAAGCATGAGCCCTAAATGACCGTGTACAGCCAAAGGACAGCCGACACAGAAAGCACATCAGGATGGGTTTGGTTAGACTGGAACATGTCACTCCTGTCTCTGATGATTCTGCCATGTCAGGAGCATTATCTTTGGATTGGCAGGTCACCAGAGCTAGACTATCACTGTCGTCAGGGTTATGCAATTGGAAGACACGAAAAATTTGTGGAGTGGGGCTTTGAGATGAAGAAATGTAACAGGTTCTAACAATGGAGGTAGGGGCCCCTAACGAGGAGGAGGGCACACCACTTGTAAGTTTACTCTCCATCACATAGGCAGACCCATCAGGCTGGTACAGGATCTCTCCAATAGGCCTCTCCACATCACATTCTTCCTCTTCAACTGCCTTCTCCCTCTCCGCTGTATCTTTTAACATCTCTCTGGTTGAACATTCGTTAACCTGTTTTTCCCTAAACTTTTCTTCATGCCTCCCTGCAATTCTCTCCTCCTCAGCCTGCCCCACTAGTCCACCCTGCATGGACAGAGTTGCTGCGCTCCGATGAATGGCTTGATCTCTGGCCAGTAGGAGTGGACTGGGGGCCAGTGGTCTGCAGAGCCCAGGAGGCTGTTGTGTGTGGGGGCCAGAGGCTCCATTGCTGGAGACAGAGTCACAACACTCCATCCTCTGAACTACTGAGCACATTCATCCCACCCCGGCCTAGAGAGAGAACGAAAGACAGAGAAAATGTGTAAAAAAATTTTAATCCAAATCACAACATTGATTACGATTTTCAAAATCACTTTGAACTTTACATAATTACAACAACATAAAAAGTATTTTACATTTGAGCAGCATAACAAACTTTAGAGTCACCACTCAGAGACAGGCAACTCTGGAACAGTGAAGGAAAGCAGAGAGAGGTCTAGACTGTGATCAATAGCTCTTTGCCAAGCTGTATTAGAGAGAGCTGAATATTACATGAGAGACAATTCCTGGAATCACCAAGATCTGCTCAATTAAATGTCTCTGTCTGTCTCAGCTCCCCCCATCCCCCTCCATCTGCATTATATTTCCCTTTAGGCAACTGAGCAGAACATAGGACCGTGTCTACGGGGGATTGCCCCGTGACAGGGCCTCCGGAATAAGTTCCCTATTGACTATAGTCCCAGGTTTCTCCAGAGACACGGCCCCCAAAGGCCTTGATCAGTAAAGCAGCTGAAGTGAATTAAATTGAATTATATTAATGCAGCCTTCCACAACATGGTTCACCTTATATTAGGTACCTTAAATAAGTGTAATTTGCATTAATGCTAAGTAGAAACAGGTTCACATTTGGACAGGCATTTTAATTGTGTAAGTCTGTGCTGCTGGTACATTTTACAAATGCAAACATATGATGTTTCTACTTAAGCCTGCCTTGTGGTTACACCATGGGCTACAGCTAAATTATTAAAATGTGCTTATAGTTATTACTGGTTTTATCTACAGTTAAGTCACCTAAATAGTGTAAAAACAACAAGCATGTGCACAGAAGGTGTCTGAGGAGGGTATAGGGTTTATGAGTTGCAGTTGGGGGGCTAATTGCTCTGTTTCTAGGTTGAAGAGTGTGGATTCTTGAACTCAGATTCAAGCTGTTATATTGAGCTCTCTCTGATCCTCTCTACTGGAGGGGGCTAAAGTGCTAATGGGAAAATCAATAGCGTGAATGCTAAGCATCTTACTGGAAGCAAGAGCAGAATGCTAGCACACCAGACTAAAAGGATGTGTTCACTGATTTAAGCTCAAACAGGACCTAAAACAACAGGCTTAAAAGGCCAAAAGCAATGTTTCAAAAATGAACATGGAAGTCCATTCATTTAAGCGAACACAGAGTGCTGGAGATACATATTCATAAACAGACCGCCATGCTGACACAAACTAGACTTCCTGTACAGATCGATGAATATCCAGTCTTATTTGCTCTGTGTGTGCAAGAGTGTGTGGTGTAATTAGTGATGTATCTCATTAGCTGCTAGGTTAATTACCCATCTCTCTGGGATACCTGATAGGGGGCACACAGCTGGAATCAAGACACATCTTAAACCAATTACTCTCTAGAAGCATGTGTGTAGATTAAGACCAAGATGTTGGCTGAGGATTACACAAAACAGCACCAACCCTTATATGAACCTTGACACTAATAGTACCAGCACTTACCCTAATGTACACACAAAAATATATTTATAATAACAATTAATTATGCATAATTACATGCAAGTATTCCAATCCCAAATCCTAACCATATAGTAAGTACATGCAGTTAATTTATATTACTCCGTACTTAAATGCATAATTACACTGTAACAAAGACACCTTAATATAAAGTGTTTACAAAATAATTTGTGTGAGAAATACGTTTGTCAATAACCAAACTAACTGTTCACTAATGAAAGCTATAACAACCTGTTTACTAATTTAAATCTATTGTTTTATTCATTTTAATTTGATGTTTACTTCATGTTTACTGATAGAAATTTGCAAGAAGGGTTGCAAACTGCACATACATTAATAGCTCATTTAATATTTAGTCTGACCTCTTGGGACTGACTATCAACATTTTCTGACCACTGACAGGAAGTGCTTAATCTGACAGACAAAAAGACAAAAAACATATTGTCTGGGAAGCACTGCCGTTTTGTCAGAGAGAGTGATTTCACATTCACATTCACAGCGCAGTTTGCTGATTCAGGGACTCTGCTTCCTGTTTTAATGCTAATCTAATGTTGCCTCAGCACCACAGCAAACATACTATTGTACAGATACAACCATACAACACAACTAATAATTATGAAACATGCTTTACATGCCTACAACATGACACAGCACATATTTAAACTACAGAGTACCTGAAAAAAAAATACTTGCAACACTGAAGTGTGCTCTCATTTTCTTGCCAGCTTTTGAAACATATGCTTTATTTTTATCCTTTTAAGCACATGCGTGAATGTCTGAAGACAAGAATAAAAACTGTTACGACGGTTGAACTCTATCATGACAGTATCAAATCAAACCAAACTTGAACCTGCTAACCCCACACCCTCTCCCTTCTCTCTCGCAGTCACACAAACACATACACATTTTCTCCCACTGTATTTAGACAGCTGTCCTCTCTGCTGTGTGCTTGTCTTTGATCTTTGATTTAATGCCCCATTTCCATTAGAGACACTACCCCATTCAGGAGCGAAACTTCAAAAGAAATAGAGAAAGATAGAGAGGGGAAAAAAAAGAAAGAGTGGACGAAAGAGTGCGTGAGAGTGGTGGGGGAAATGTTTTACTTATATAATTTAAAAAAAAGAGGCCTTAAAATGCTTCTAGATTAGTCAGCCAGCAAGGAACAAAATATGCTAACAGGAAGTAAAATGCAGATGTTCTTCCTATATGACATACAAAAAGGAAGCGACTGACAAAAATGTAGGGTCATAAGTCAAAAGGTAATGCTGATGTTACAGCGGGATTGTGACAGTGTTGTGACAGTTGTCTCCTAAAAAAAATTAGGCATGCAGTATTAACAGTTGCATTTGAGTATATCAGTTTCTAGCAGTCAGGAATGTAGGCCAATATTTCACACATGCACACTGATGCCTTCTGTCAGCATCCTTACTGTAAGTCACACACATATCAGTTTCTAGTGTGAAAGTCTGAGCGTGATGTAAACATATTGATCTAAATTGCAGTAAGATCCGGCGGGATTATGAAATCAATGCAATACTGAAAGTGTTCTTATTTATTTGACTTGATCTTATGCCTCTGACGAGTCAGACACATGGGAAACGCTTTGTATGCTGCTCTTCTACAGTCAAAATGCAGAAATTGGTACACACATCTCATGGAAAGTGGCACTGTGTGTGCACTAAAGCATTTACCTGCAAGGATTAATCAGGTAAATATCCTGCATTCATTACCAGAGTATATGCACTGTGAAAGGAAAAGAAAAAGAAAACATTTGTGCAAAATTAACTCCTTTTAACAGCTAGATCATATTCCAAAATCCATAATCCTGTTGAGCTGAATAACATGCAAAACAAAAATGGAACTGACTTGCTAAAAGAAACAAAATAAGTATATGTTTATTTTTAAACCGTGGTATTAACCAATGATTTATGCACCCTCAAAAACTGACAAGAGATTACATTCTGTTGGAGGATAATTACTGACTTGAAAATAGATGGTTGGCAAATTACATTATATTATCCATCAGAAATTAATTTGTTTGCAAAAACTCTACCGAATTAAAAAATAATTTAAGATAACCATGTAACTACTGGTTAACAATCCAACAGCTCATGCATTAAGTAAAAAGGGCTTTGTTGAAATTTTAACCATGAAAAATTACACATTACATACACAGTTTATAAATTATAATATAATATATATTATACAAATATATATTTCTACATACTATATAATTTTTTAAATTATGTACATAGTGTAATTTCAGATGTAGTTTAACATGTCAACTACCCAAATACTAATATAACTATTGAAAATACAAGCTGCACAAACATAATGTCACAATGGTATTTAAGGATGTGTGTAAGAGACCAAATAGTCATACAGAACTGTTTTCCCTCTCTCCTTCAATAAAACCAACCTTTTTGTTCCATAAATGTAAGAAAATATTAATCATGTACAGAACCCCCACAGAAATCCATTTCTGCACTATTTGAAAACACTCCCCAAAATCTCTGTCGCTCACTACAGGCGCTGTCTGTCTCCATTTCCAGTCCATTTCCGAGAAAAGGTGTTCAACAATCCCATTGACCTTTTCATAACTGCGGTTTATGCACCTTTTATAAACTATACCTTCAATCTATATATTCAGCAGCCACGGCAAACAGCACCCACCTCCTTCTGCCTGGACTAAAGCAGACAGTGTAATATAGTTTAATATTTGCAGTGAATTCTGGTGAGAGTTGACAGTAACGCGGAGGTGAGGCAGAATCACTGATCACCCTCGTTCTCCCCTCCACACACACACACACACACACACCGAGTCTGTTTAAGGCGTGGATTGAGAGCAGAATTTGAACTGACAGGCTGGGCCCCCTTGCATTGTTCTCTAGCTGTGTTTGTGTGTGTGTGCCTCCATGTGTGCAAGTGAGCGTGAGTGTGTGTGTGTGTGTGTGTGTGTGTGTGTGTGTGTTTGAGAGGCCTTAGTGACTGATCTGCCGATGTGCCTCACTTCTCCACAACCCCAGCTATTATTATGATAAACAGAAAAAGTCAAACCCTGAAGGCAGTGTGTGCACACAGACTCACAAACGAACGCACACAATTTATTATTCAGATGTTGTAACACCTTATTTACAAACTCAACAATGTCTACGCAATCTGTACACTGTCCTGCAAGGTTAAAGACTACACATCGTTTAAACAAAACAACATACATACACGCCTCAAAATATAATTGTTATATTTTTTCTAGTTGTATACAACTCACAAAAATAAACATTTTGTGACCCTGGACCACAAAATCAGTCAAAAGGGTCAATTTAAAAAAAATGCTATCTAATATTTGAATAAATACACTTTCCCTTGACGTATGGTTTGTTAGGATAGGACAATATTTGACCGATATACCACTATTTGAAATAATGAATCTGAGGATGCAAAAAAAATTTGAGCCCATAGCAGTGTATATTACTAATCAAAAATTAAGTTTATATTTACAAATGTACAAAATATCTTAATGGAACATGATCTTTATTTAAAATCCTTATAAATTTTTGCCATAAAAGAAAAAGTGATCATTTTGTCCCATTGCAGTGTATTGTTGGCTATTGCTACAAATATACCCATGCGACTTATGACTGGTTTTGTGTCCAGCATCAAATTTATCATGTATATTCTGATATTATACAGTGCATCCACTAAATTTGCTTAATGCATTAAAAGAAATGCTTCAACAAAACCCTATCGTGAACAATTTCCTTCAGACCCTCTCATTGGCTCAGCACTATCTGTTTGACACCGCTACCCTGCAGAGTCCACTTTTCTCTTCTCTCGCTGTGCCCTTTCATCCCATCTTCTTCCTTTCACCCGGTTCCCTAACACTGTGAACTCTGACCTGTGAGCCAATCCTCTTTTTCCCCACACCATCTCCTTGTGTCTGTGTGCGTTCTCAGAAGAAAGAGTCTGTGTTCACTCTATCTGTATCTGCTCCTCAAGCTCGGTGTTTATTTTCTCGCTGTAGAACTCTTTACTTCAGGGTAAGCACTCCATTTCAGGTCGAGCACTGATTTTATACCTAGAAATGTGAAGTTGTATTTATTTATTTTCTAAAAGTGAATATTTAAACATTAAGGAGCTAAATGACTAATTAAGGTACTCTCAAAAAAATGTTTGTTTCTAAATCAAGCCTGAAATCAGTGCTTGCTTTTATTAGCCCAGCTGCTCAAAAACCATCTATTCAACTATTAAGCCAAAAAATATTATATAATGAACAAAAAAGAAACTATTTGTCACAGTGTGACAGATTCACAAAAGGACAGAAAACAATACCCAAACACACGGTCAGTTGATCACACACAAGCGAATCCACACACACACACACACACACACACTCAAACAACAACATCCTTATCTAAAAGAGGGCATACTATACATTTTTACAGATTTAATAAATATAATAATTAAAATTACCACATACACAACTAATAAAAAACGTTAACTTCATGAATAATTTCATCATTGATAATTTCTAGAAAAAAAATTATCTTCTCTGTGTTTGTAAACACACCGACACAATAAACTTTATTTTTACATTTTAGAATGTAATGTAATAAACTATACTCTTCCTTTGCAAATCACTTTTAGGTTTTATTATATTTACCTAACTTCTGAGGACAACGCACCCACACACACACACACACACACACACACACACAGTTGAAAGAATATGTCCAAGCAGGCTTGACCAACATGCACACGACATCAAGGCCACCTTAATTCTTTTTTAATACGCTCTTCGCTTCATTTCAGACGCAAACCAAAAAGTTACAGCTTTGAGTCCGCGTATCTTTATAAATAATACACGCTATTACATGCGCGCAAGTGCGTCGCGACGCGAAGCACGCACAGAGGCTTCGGATAGCTACTTCGTATCGCATCGTTGCCCGGAAGATCTGGACTCGTCGCGCGAACCAATACTGATGCATTCTCTGAAAACGAGTCTGATGCACCAGTGTTGACATGCAGAACAGCAACAAGAGCACTCGTCAAAGCAAAACCACACACACAAAGGACGTTACTTTACGCTTTTCGGTCTTTTTCTTAAGCACCGAACAAGAGGGCGACAACTCTTGGAGAAAACAGGTAGGAGAACACCAGAAGAGATCTTCTAACTTCAAACTCAGCTCGCGAGAGACGGTGACATCAAAGAAAGTGAACAGGACGCGCTTTCCATTCGCGGATGTGTCATAAACATGTCATGACAGTAACTAGTAAAGAAAAACAGCAAAAACAAGCAGTCGTGCAAAACAATCGTGCATTATGTAGTTCATTACTGTTTATACTTGCTGCGTAAACTAATGCGTAAAACGAGCAGAGAATCAACAGTATCGGTGAAGAACAGTCATCGGATACAAACTTACATTTGGACGCGTCGCTTTGTATTCCTGTAAACACGTTTATAGATCCCATTCGCACAGATGCATGCGTTCACACATCATCCTGCTGCTGAAGTTAAACGAGGTATTTGACTGTTTCTTAAAGCATTTAAAAGGGTTTGTTTTTGGTTGTACTGCAGACGACAGACGCGCCCTGGCTTCGGTTCGAGGAAGGAGGAGAGAGTGAAAAAAAAAAACAGTCCGGTCTTTATTCCTGCTAATTACTTTCGTGCAAAAAATGGCTGGAATTAACACACTGCGCATGTGCTGATTACACAGTCACGAGGGGAAGAGATAATTAGCTCCTCCTGGATCAATAAGATTCCAGGATGGGAGAGAGAGAGAGAGAGGAGGGAGATGTAAGGAGGAGAGAGGGGGGCAGTGATGGAATTAGACTATAGGGCAATTTTACATTTGCACATAAACAACAAACAATAAAGAGGAAGATAATACAGCAAAGTTGCCGTGAAATGAGAAGCCAGTTGATTGGGGGGAAAACAAACATTCACAGAAATCTTTAATACTTACATGATGAGTAGCCTGTGCAGTGGAGAAGTGACTGCAATGTTTTATTATAATCATATAATTATGCATGCTCTAAAAATCATATTATTATTATAGGCTATGTATATAAAACATCTGTCAATCAATAGAGCTCGTGTAAAGTTTAAGAAGTGCATTTATGTTTAAAATATAATATCGATTTATTGATTGTATATTGGATAGAAATGCAGCTGAATACGATATTTTAAAACAATAAATGCAAATATAAAATGTATAAACTTGAGCATCACAATAGAGCGGTTTATTCTAGCAGTGGTCGTTGTTCGGAAAGGAATACATAAATAGAACCATTTACAAAATGTAATATTTGTTAAAAATAAATAAATGTAAAAATCGCTTTTTATGAGTGTATTTTGTGGACTCCCAGCGTCTCTCCATCAAAGCGTTGCGTAAATTAAAAAAAATATATAGCCTATATATATTCTGAACCTATTTTAAATAGTGGATTTCGGAGATTATATTGTGTAAATAAAAATGCAAATATAATAATACGTGTTATTATTATAATTTTGTAAATAATAATAATAATGATAATAATAATAGCAATAAATCAACAATAAATTCATAAAATATTCAAAAGGAAACAATATGTCCAACGAAATACAATTTCATGTAAAACACATTTAAAATGATTATATAAAAAGCCTGTATGAAAAACATCTTTAAGGTCTAGTAAAATGAGCATGGCATATATACACAACATCTCAATAATAATCGCATCAATATTTTACCAGTAGCACATGGCATATGTTTCATCTGTGAGCAGGAAGAAAATTGTTGCCATTAAAACTTCTACATGAAAGGAGCGAGTGTTGAAGTGTTTTTCACTTTACTTGTGTCTTTTGTCATGATAATTCTTTTGTGTTCTTTGTGAATGTCTGTGTGTGAGTGTGTGTGTCCGTGCACGCGCGTGCTTGAATGGCTGCCGAGCTGTTATGGTCAACGTTTCCGTTTTGTCATAAAACCGACCCTGCATTACATAAAGAATTGATCTAAGTTCTTTGCTACTTAATATGCACGAAATATATTTTCTGGTCTTTTCTAACTTAAATTTGAAATTGCATATTTTCCTTAAACGTATGCATTGGAGAACCCAAGCGAACACTTATTATATAACATATATAAATAGTAATAAAAAATATAAGCAAATTATTTATTGTTTATTTTTTTAAAGCATTTTTGTTCAAAATGAACCAATATTCTTGTCATGTACCTTCGGTCACACACATTGCCATATTCTAATTTTATTATAATCAAATAAATCCTAAGTATGATACGTGAATTTTATATTTGCATGCGGGATAATATGTGTATAATACAGGCACAGTGTACTTGTGCATTTTAAAATGTTATGAATTTTCAAACACTGCATCACACAATCTTAGTGCAGTAACCGTTATTTTCCGTGCACAATATAAAATAGGAGAGTTTATCATTTATACACGTGCATCAGCTGAGATTCTGCTATCGTGGTCATATTCAAACTCATATAATGACGTCTCCTTGAACAGTCTTTATGAACAAAAGAACAGAATTCATCAGCCACAGATGGACCAACAGCTGAATACAACTTCTGATTCATGCATTCATCCATCTGCAGGAACACACCACTCACTGCTGCTTCAGAGAGATGTTGGGTATTATAATGCTTCTTTTTCTTAATTACAGCAATATGCAAGCTAAGAATTAACACACATCCAGTAAAACAAACATACTGCATCTTATTTAAATAAGCAGATTTGTTTTGTACGTAAGCAAAAAGATGAAATGCCGTCTGAGAACCAAAGACTTAGGGGTAAAAAAGAGACTTCTAGTTTTTCCTATATGCACGCAGATCGTCAGAGTGATGATTAAAAGTTTTTTTTTTATTTTTTATCTTAAATCTACTTTTCATGTAGTCTCAAAACAGCTTGAATGTTTCAAGGACTGGCAAACTATACAAATGTGCTCGATGACCATATGAGCAGAATGAGGTGAAGGCACAGGCAGGTGCTTCTGCAGCGCCACCTAATGGCAGCAATAATATCATATAACAGAACATTTCTATTTCTCTTTCGTTGAACAATGCTTTTAATGTTAATACCAAAGCAAGCACACTATAATCTAATCGATTTATAATAAAGCACAGATAACAAATGTGTAAAACTGCTTTAAGCAAACGATACTCTTTAGGTTATCAAAATATGCAAAAATTAGTAACGACATTTATTAACATCAGGTCTGTAAAAGCAACACAGTTGGAGAAAAATTTAAAAACATGTTACCATATTCCATATTAAATATGTCTATCAGTCAATATGATCAATTAATTTGCTTTTATTCTAACAGTGTTTTATATGTTTACCTTGTGATTGTATTGATCATTTAATCACACTTATAGCTAGTGTGTACATTTTGCAGATCAGTTAAGCTAATAAAAAAAGTGTACTAAATTTCTTTGCATCTACGTGCAAAAAAGAAGCATCTTTAAAATATATTTTCTTATTGTTTATTACAGTATCTTAAAAGATTAGAACATGTTGAGCTCTATCGTATAACCATCTTTGTAAATCAAGGATTTGCTTAAATCTTTTATATGGAACAGGTAAATCAAAAATTCAGTTAAATTATTCATACGGCCTAGTCTGTAAAATGTGTAAATTTATATGCTTAAGCCAAAGGTGCTTTACATAAATGTGGGTGGCGGCAAGGCAGGTCTTGTTGAAGAAAATTTGTCATTTCATGACTCATGCCGAATATATATTTATTTGTAAAACAATTCAACACCCCAGAAGCAGCTCTCATTTCTGCAAGGCATTTTTCACGAATGTGGGCCACGGTGCGAGCCACTTTGCATAAACACTATTTCTCAGCTGGAAAAGAGGAATTGGAATAATACATGTCTGCTGGGAAATCCTATTTATGTTCCTGATGTGATACCGGTGTTCAGGATTTTCAGAGGTTGTGAGGATAACAGAACACAAGAGCCCTAAATCCAGTCACTATTGATCCGGTGGAAAGTTTCAATAGCTGGTAAATCCTACTGTGGATTTGAATCTTTTGGAAGGAAATGATTAGGATATTCCAAGTGGGAATGTTTACCCCAGATTTGCTAGATTCTGTAATACTGAATATTGCCTTGGGAATCAGTACAAAATCATGCACTACAACTGATGCATTGTCTTTAAGAAATGACACTTAATACTAAACATTTTCCCATTTTAGGTGAATAGAATTGCATGTTTTGAAGTGAAATCACTCTATATTTACTTCTGTAATTGATGGATCTGAATGCATAAAGCCTTGGATCATGGCTGCTTGTGTGAATGTGTGCGTATGCATGAATGTTTGTTTATGCACGCGTGTGCGTCTGGCCCGCTGCCAGACCTCTATATGTCTGTGTGCCCCACGGCAGTGCTGGGGGTCACTCTTTTCATTGTGATACAAATGCCACCCTCATAGATTAATCTAATGTGGGTTAATTACCCCAACACACTAAACACACACACAAACACACACACTCAGGGTACACTTATGTTAATTCTTTACTTGCCTTTTTAGCAGCATTATTTATGTGCATTATTCTATTAACATTTGATTTCCTTGTCTAATGCATATTTAGCCTTTGCCATCGTAAAATAATAAATCTTCTAATAAATTTGTAATCACATATTTATTAAATAACAGAATCTCTATATGCTACTTTCAAAAGGCTAACTTGTTTTTTGTGTTTAATATAAGGACATTTTAATTGCATTATTCAGTTTACATTTGATTTCCATTTCTAGCGCATATACAGCCTTTATCATTACAGAAATCTTCTAAAAAAGCAGTAATGTAAATCACAGAAATTATGTTTACTAATTAATTGAATATCTTTGCTTCTTTCTAAATACTTATTATTGATTATTACATATTTAGCTTTGTATCATACACAAAAAAAAGATATTGATTTGTATAAAATGCATTGACAATACAAATTATAACAGTATATTCAAAGTGCAACACTGTTAATGTTTTTACAGACTGTGACCTTACAGTCAATTTATTTTAAATTATAAATAAAATGAAATATTCTTGAATTCTAATGTGTATTCTGACATTGAGAGATGATGATGATCACCTCTGAAGATACTGCCAACACTGGAGTTGCAATACGGTTACTTACACTTAACTGCAATATTATAATTGTCAGAATTATTAAAAATAATTCAAACTGTGGGTGTGACACAAACAATGCGCATTTGTTCCAACACATTTTACTACTGCCTCTTTTTTTGGACACAAATGTCACCCTCTCACTGTTTTAAGATGCTCTATTTCAGAGCAGTGCTGCAGTGAAAGGGTTAATAGTCTTATAAGGAATTAATATCCGCTGCACAATTTTAAACTAGCTTTTATCAGTCTCTCCTTTTTTACTAGGAGTATTAGTGGCCAGTATTATTCCTTGTTTCATTCTTTTTTAATCTAGATGTCCCTCCACCTTCACCCCTCCCTCTCACCCTTAGATGGGACATCTAATAAGCGGTTTCTGTCTAATACTGCTGTTGCCACAGTAACACGTCAGGTGGCCGGTTGATATGGCAACCATGGTCCTCTATTTGAGTTTTTGGAGAGAACGACTGGGGGTCAACACATAGCCTCTAAAATCGAAAAAGATGGACTGACAAAATTACATCTAAAAATGACACATATGCATGTATAAATGATTCAATCAGCTGTTCTGAAATGCTGTCCAGTCTAGACATGTATTAACTTTGCAACCTTAGTTAGTTATAGATTTATTCACACTTTTTAAATCCAGAATAAGACCTTTACATTCAGTCAAATACCACTATATTGAATGACATTAGATTGATCTATATTATAATGTTAACTATTCCCTGTCATTTGGATTCAAAATTATTGTTAGCTTTTATTTTGGCAGGTTGTTATATGTATTTCTTAAATGTATTTTATTATGTATTAATGGTTATACATTTTGCAAGAAATTTACTGCTTTGGTTTTCTAATTAAAAGTTTCATATTTAATTTAATGTTTTTTTTGCCATTCTTTGTAATTGTTTGTACAATTTACTTGCAAATTTATTGTGAGTGAATATATTTTTTTTTTCTGTGTAGCTATTGAAATAGAAAGTACTTCAGTGAGGTCTGAAAATATAAACACTTCAAACACTCACAATTAGTTCGACACATTTAATACAAATAGAAAATAATCAGAAATTTAGAATGATTTTTATACAAACTTCAGGATGATTCGGTTATTTTTTTATTGAATACCACAAATGCTGTTTAAGGATATGAATTTATATTTAACTCGTATTTAATATGCAAATGTACTATTTAATTCAGAATTCAGAGAAAGAAATTCCGAACGAATGAAAGAAATTCAGAAAGAAATTTGTGGTGAACAGGGACACAATTTTACAGAAAATTCGTCTTAATCTTGCAGTAGCTAATGGAAAAAATCACATTTACTCTCTTCACAGCTCTGCTCAGAATGTCAAATTGTGGAGATTGAAGCATCTTGATGCTATTCATAGAATTGTAAATCCTTATTTAACCCACCCAATTTCTGCCCTCCATGACATCCAATGTGCTGCGGTGAAAGCCCCTGACTGCTGTCTGTCTGCTGACCCCGTGACCTTAACCTCAAACAGCAGCCCGACACCCCGTCTCACAGCGTCTGCTCCTCAAACCTCTCCAAAATCATCACACAGGACAACCACAAGCCCTCTGCTCTGCTTTGGTGTTATTATATTATTATTTATTTATTTATTTAGGTAAGTCCATATTATAAATAAATGTATACTCTATGAATATAGTATATGTTCCCGTAGAAAGCTACATTTCTTTTCATTGTGATTGCTTCTTAATGTCGTTTTACATTACACTGTTTTCTGTTACATCATTTCTATGTATTTGTATTTGTATTAAGACCAGGCCTTATGTCTGGCTTTGATAGAGCATGTGGAATTGATAACAGCCTGAAAAAATAAATGAGGCAGGCTATCTATAATGACCTTTGAAACAAATTTCATATTATAATCACAGTAGCCTAAGTTCTTTAGCTCTCTTTCTTTTATTTTTCTGCTTCTATCAAAATCTCTGAGAGATCCACGTGCTGTGGACATGAACTTGACTGGAAATCACCGGCCTATTGATCGGACAGGATCAGAAAGGTCATTGAATAACTGTGCTAGTTTAATAACATTCATATATGAATATTATATTAGTATACATCTATACAGCTTTGCATTTTATTTAATATTTTATACCCTGATTAATTTAAGACTATCATGTCATATTTTTACGCATTTTGGCTAATTGTCGGATTTTGCGCGTTACTGTCTTCATAGAAAAAAGAAGACAGAAATCTTGATACAGCGCGTTCACGTGTGTTGTTAATATGTTTCGGTACATGATCGAAATACATTATAAATAACAGCATCAGCTTTTCTGAAAAAAAAAACCCCGGAATTTTAATGAACAGAAGACGCAGAAAACTACCGTCTGAATGTTACCAAGCTTTGTGAATCCTCTTCCCATTCCTGCAAAATTTCATCTTTTTAAAATTTCCATGCATTTTAACCTCTCGTGCCACGTGCTGAAATGTAATACAGTTTCTTCTGAATTAAAATGCATCATATAATTGCTTTTTATAATTTGATATCGGGCCTTTGATAACATTTTAACATTCAAACTTTAAGCAAATCTTTTAAAGCAGACTATATTAACACGTGATGCTCTTCTGCTTTAATATTTTATTATATTACTATTAATACTGCTACAACTATATTAACAGCTGGTGAAATGAGAATAAAACGAACCTTTAATGTCAATAAGATGCTCATTCGTTCTTAAAACACCTTCAACTTAATTCTGTTTTACAAAAACGTTAGATAATTATAATTCAAAATAAATTAATATAAAACGATAATTATATTTACCCTATGCGCTTTTTAACCTATTCTGAAGCTTATATTTTGTATGAGGTCATATTTATTTGTGCCCTTGGAAAATATTTTAAAAGTTCGTCTTCTTCCGGTTCTTCTCACCAATAAAACCACCTTCTGTAGTGTAATCCAAATGTTAATCGTTGTTATTTATTAAAAGGTTTATTTAGACGAATCAAAAAGTTTAAGAGATTTGACTCAAGATGGTTTTATAAATGCATCGTCATATATTCGCGTCCATTGCATTCTCGCGATAATAATTCGTTTGAAATATACGCAGAATTAAATTGGTGATAACGAAAGAAAGAAACAATCTCAATTGGACTCAATTCAAGGTTTAAAATCTCTAATACCGAGCCTTATAAAATCATCTAATGCTTCACGTAAATACAGTGAATGTGTGTCATTCGAATTAATCTCAATAACTTTTTTAATGAAGTGTACAATCTCTGAAGTTTAACCATGTCAATGCCGCTGGTCACTGGATTCTCAGCAGTGTTCATATATCTGGAGACAGTGTCAGAAGAGCTCGTGATGCAGCAGCTGTTCACAGTTCAGACAAAAGGTCAAGTGCACGACCCCAGGACAATGTGTTTATCTACCCCTCACACACACAAAAACACAAATCGGTTACCATCCCAAGGCATATTTTTGCTACCACTTTATATAATATTTTCCATGTTATACATATTATAATTAAACAAAATATTAATAGTGCTAACAAACAGTGAATATCAAGCATATTATGTATACTTTTTGTTGATAAATAGTATATCTGAACAATTGTAAAATGCGTCCCATCCTCGAATGCATGTGCAAAGGCATGCATGCTCAAATTATTATTTAAAGAAAGCAAATAAATGTCCCATGATTTAAGATTAAAGCAGCACTACGATACAGGGGAATAAAAACGGTGTAAAAAAAATAATTAGAAGGCCAGACAAGTCTAAATTGCTTATCGCCAGAGAAACATGCGTTTTTGGTTTTTGGATAATAGATTTAGTTAGATGCAGCCAAATCATCAATAAATATGGCAAACTCAGATTACATCCAAGAAACCGAGATTTAAGAAAGCAAATAAGACAAGGACTGTTCCAGACAGGGAAGATTTAAAGGTCGACTGGAATTAACAGCGAATGCACCCGAAAACGTTTTATTGCGGAACTTTGGATTTATACGTATCTAAGATAAACTATATGTTAAACTCACTGACAGAGAGAGAAATTACACGATGCTCCTGTTTGGTATGAAAATGTAGAGAAAGATAAGTGAGTGAAGTGTGTACACAGAGCGCCATCTGCTGGAGCAAAGAACAATTACACGACTGAAACAACTCGGCCAGGCACAATACGGTTCGTGTTTCATTTGGAAAACATGCATTTTCTTCACTCTTTTGTTGAATCATGAACATATTGTAGCTGAATTAAAGTAATTATTTCTTGCTCATAAAATTTGTCACTAGTTAAAACGTTATAGTAGCCTATAACTACTCAATATTAAGGAAACAATATAAATGTTTACTATTTTGAAAAAGTAGGCCTATATTAATATATATTCTTCTAACTACCTGATACACTATATCAACTATACTAAAAAAGTATATGTATGTAATCTAAAACTGAACATTGTATCATATATAATTTTATCATAATTGAGTTTACTCACCCTCTTTTTGTTCCAAACCCTTTCTTTCATCCACTGGGCAAAAAATGCACAAAGAATGAGAAGATAATGTCAAACTCAAAAAAGTGCCATGAAAAGTCATCCAACCAGTTGGGTATAGTTGTCAGTAAAAATCATTTAACAGCATATTGATCTAGATTAATGAGTAAATTTGCAAACTCCAAACTACCTTCACAGAGACTTTATTTTATTTTGACTGATTGATATTGAAACCATACAACATGGAGAGAAACACACCTACCATGCTTATATCCTAAACTAGATTTAAGTGTTTGGAAGTAAATGTGACTTGAGGACTTCATGGAGAACCAAAGGTTATGTCTTAAAGATGCTTTTTGAAGCACCACACACATAAAAATGCCCACTTTACCTGACTGCTATCACTGAAATAGTTTACTGAGAAAACAAACGACCAAGAGATTTTACACAGCACAAAAGGATTAAAATCAATCAATTGCACATAGTCAGGTGTGTGCAGACATCGGATTGGCTGACATGATCTGTTTGCGGCGATTGCTTGAAGGGGCTGTGGAGGCTAAATAATGAAGTGAGAGCGTTTCAATTCTATTATTAAAAAGGTGAGCTACATTTCAGCAAAAAAAAGACTAAATAAACAGCTTTACTTGTGTAGATGTTTTACTCATTATTTTGGAAGGATTTACAAACTATTTCAACAGAAAACTATAGAGTATTTGATAGCAATCTTTTGATTGATGTGCTTTTTTTTTGAGAAAGACATTTTACAAGAAAGAACAATTCATGCAATTGCTTTTTCATATTGTCCAGGAAAAATTTGACCAAAATTAAAATGGCACACTTTAACTTGAAGCAAGGTGACAGTGAGTGTGCGCTTGCATGTAGGTTTGCTCAATTGCACCAGTTATTTTATTCACATAAAACTGTTAATTTTTTCAGATAAAGCCCAAAGTGAAGAAATAAAGTTGCTGTGAATGTTGTCAGGAGCATTTTCTTAGAAGAAGGCTAACCATTGTGTTGTTTGCTCTTATGGCCATCTATAGAAAAATCTTTATTTCATTTTTCTTATGAAACCCAATGTGCCGTGTCTTAGTAGAGTAGTTTTTTATAGGCAAGTATGGGATTTATTAAATACAGAGGAATCTGCTTTAGTCAGAGTGGTTTTTGATTTAAAGAGAACCATGAAGCCTCTGTCCTCCCACAATATCAGCAAGGCTAGAGACCGTACACTCCTTTTGGACACACACACATGTGTTTCCACTCGAATAGCCATCAATGTCAGCATTGACAGCGGATTACAGATAAAAAAAAACACGTTTCCATTTCTTTCCACCATCTATTTTCTTAGTCCGTATCTTGCTTTATGGAATAAATTACAGGACATTTGGATTAAGACACTTGGATAAAAAATTAAACTTTTATTACAAACGATTATTTTAATGAAAACTTTAGGAGAATATTACTGTGGTGCTGTATATTGAAGCATGCATAGGCTAGTGTTGTAGCTAGTGTTGTGGTTTTAGGGAACACAAGCTTGCTCAGTCTGCAGCTATTCAATTACAAAATACTTTGGCTTTATGTTGCACAGGTGTGACTTTATATTGAGCAGTGTCTTTAAATCTCACGTTTGCGATTTTATATATACCAAATATGTTTTATATCTCCCAGTTTCATTTCATAAGTCTGACTCTGACTCATTTTTTATGAATTCAACTTTGTGGTCACAATTGCAACTTTTTATATCAATTATACTTGATCTCGCAATGTGACTTTATTATATATAACGATATATAATGTGTGTATATTATATATATATTAATATTATATATATATATATAATTTTTGTTTTATTATAATTAATTATATAATTATAATTTATGTCCTTAATGTGACTTAAAATTCACAACTGAGTGAAATTTTTCCAAAGTGAGACTTAATTTGAAAAAAAAAATTGCATCTTTATATTGCACAATTGTTACTTTATTATTTAAAACAATCTCACAAATACTTTTTTTTTTTTTTTTACAAGCTTTTATATGTACAAGATTTTGAATGAACATAGTACTAAACATGTCAAGCCTTATGAAACCCACTGGACATCAGTTTTGCCTTTTCATGACATTACATACATTAGTTTGTATAACTAATCATTAGAATCATTAAAATATCATAGTTCAAACTAAGTCATGAGAATAAGCATGTAAAGACATCTTCTTGTGAGATTGTCGTGATCTTTAAACAATTTGTCAACTGCTCAACATATTTTCTAGAGCCTCATGTCCAGAAAAATGATTTATGGGACGTGCCACGTCTTCTGCTGTTAAATGTAAGCGGCAAGGTTAAGGCAACACTTCTAAACAAAAAACGGTCTGTTTGGAGCAACTTAAGGTTATTATCTAAGCACTTGGCCTTGTGCTGCTAAATTGTGTGACCTGACAGAATATTGTTCTGTGATAAATATGTTGAACGTGTTAGTGTTTTCTTAATCTTTAGTCGAGAGGTTTATTCGAAAGAATTCCTTGAGAATATCCATTTGTCTCGCTCTTGGCCAATGTCTTGGCAGTGTAAGATTGCAATCGTCTTAACATCTGTAGCTCATTCTTCTTCTTTTTTCAAAGGGAAATGTGTCACATGGGATTACTTTTACCCCCAAGAGCTACAGCTATTTCAGTTTTATTTGCCCTATTCTAATGAATGCGAGTGTTGCCTAAAACGCATGGGCTCTTAGCTCTTAGTGTTTGTATGTAGTTCACAATACCTGCAGATATCTCTGAGTCCATCTCCAAAGCTGTCAGATCTCTTTTCTTCATAGCATGACTAATTTTGGTTAGCTTTCCCATCACTTTAGTTTACTTTCCTAATGTTTGTTTTGCTGATTCGTTGTATGGTCCCAAAATGATGGCAGGATAGCAGACTGAGCTCTGTCCGTGTCCCCTGAGAGACCCTCTGCTGTGTTCACAGAAGTGCTCAGTCACAGACACTGCGTGGAAAATCTGATGCACTTCGTTAACTCTTTTGCAGCGATGGTCTGGCACGATGCATGAGCCGACATGTATATTTGCCTGCTGTGTTTTTTATTTTAAGGATATTTTAAGTCTCATATAAAAATTCCCAGTCCTTATTATATATATTCACTGTAAGTCGCTTTGCATAAAAGCGTCTGCTAAATGCATAAA